>NC_083882.1:3030303-3333333 GCF_032452875.1 Bos javanicus
CATCCATACTTGACTACTGGAAAAACCATAGGTTTGACTAGATGGACCTTTGTCAGGAAAGTAATGTCTGCTTTTTAATAGGATGTCAAAGTTGGTCATAGCTTTTCTTCCAAGGAGCAAAAATCTTTTAATTTCATGGCTGCAGTCAGCATCTTCAGTGATTTTGAAGCCCAAGAAAATAAAGTCTGTCACTGTTTCCATTGTTTCCTCATCTATTTGCTATGAAATAATGGGACCAGATGCCATGATCTTAGATTTTTGAATATTGAATTCTAAGATAGCTTTTTCACTCTCCTCTTTCACATTCATCAAGAGGCTCTTTAGTTCCTCTTTACTTTCTGCCATAAGGGTGGTATCATCTGCATATCTGAGGTTATTTATAGTTCTTCCTGTAGTCTTGATTCCATCTTATGTTTCATCCAGTCTGGTATTTGAAAGACTGCTCTAAAATAAGCAAGACCTGGTCTCTTTTGTTCTTCCTTCTATATAGTTATAAAGTGAAATAACTGATTTACAGAAGCAAAACTAACTTCATGTATGTGAAACTTAATTTTGGGAAAAGTCTTCCAATATGATGAATCAAATGACTCCATACGTCACTTGTGGGAGTTATTTCATAATTGTCTTCATATTATTTGTTTCTTCCTTCACTGTGGTAATAGAGGCAGGATATGAAGTTACAGTGGATCAGAAGTTTTATAGATTATTTGATTTTTTAATTTGACAACTCTAGAAAATGAAACAAGATGAAAATAAACAGAAGATGAAATCATTATCAGAATATTCATAAATAACATTAGATCTCAGCAAGCTAACTTTAGAGATATAGAATTATGCAGTTAGTGAATAATGTATCTTCCCTGAAACTGCCCTCCCTCAATTCATTTCTGTTTTGGGGTTCTCACTTGTGTTTCTCATAACCCCCTGAGAATCACCTCTGTTTCTATGCTTCTCATGCTGAATTACGATATAATATCAACAGCAAATAATTTTTGAGTTCTTTTTATATCTAGTGGTAGACTAGTAATATATAGTACAATATTGTTAAATCCCTAAAACAAACAAACCTGTGGGATAAACTTTACTGGCTCCATTTTGCACCAAATGAAATAGTTCTGAGAAGTTAAGAATTTCATTCAAAACCACAAGGCTAGAAAATTCTGGAATTGTGATTAAAGTCCATGTCTGTCTTATTCCAAAGTCCGTTACTTCTATTTATTTATGTCCATTATATTGGGAATTTTTATGAGGTCAAGGGTCTTAAACTTTCATACCAGATCGTCAACAAAATTCACTGTCCTATAACATTAAAAAAAAAAAAAAAAAGCAAACCAAATAGCAAACTTACAGGAGCTTAATAAGCCACTTCCATTTCTAACCCAACACTATAAACTTGCTTTATACACTGAAAATAAAGCATAATTTGTTACTAAAGTACTTACTGTTGATGTTGAGACACGCCAGCAAGAAGGACTTTGTGCTGTGTCTAGTCACTCAATCATGTCTGACTCTTTGCAACCCCATGGACTGTAGCCTGCCAGGCTCCTCAGTTCATGGGATTCTCCAGGCAAGAATACTGGGGTGGGTTGCCATGCCCTTCTCCAGGGGATCTTCCCAATCCAGAGATTGAACCTATGTCTCCCCCATTGGAGGTAGACTCTTTACTGCCTGAGTCATCAGGGAAGCAAGAAAGACTTTCAGACCAGATCAGTTCAATCGATCAGTGGTATCCGACTCTTTGCAACCCCATGAATCGCAGCACGCCAAGCCTCGCTGTCCATCACCAACTCCCGGAGTTCACTGAGACTTATGTCCATTGAGTCAGTGATGCCATCTAGCCATCTCATCCTCTGTCGTCCCCTTCTCCTCTTGCCCCCAATCCCTCCCAGCATCAGAGTCTTTTCCAATGGGTCAACTATTCGCATGAGGTGGCCAAAGTACTGGAGTTTCAGCTTTAGCATCATTCCTTCCAAAGAACACCCAGGGCTGATCTCCTTCGGAATGGACTGGTTAGATCTCCTTGCAGTCCAAGGGACTCTCAAGAGTCTTCTCCAACACCACAGTTCAAAAGCATCAATTCTTCAGCACTCAGCCTTCTTCAAAGTCCAACTCTCACATCCATACATGACCATAGGAAAACCATAGCCTTGACTAGACGAACCTTTGTTGGCAAAGTAATGTCTCTGCTTTTGAATATGCTATCTAGGTTGGTCATAACTTTCCTTCCAAGGAGTGTCTTTTAATTTCATGGCTGCGGTCACCATCTGCACTGATTTTGGAGCCCAGAAAAATAAAGTCTGACACTGTTTCCACTGTTTCCCCATCTATTTCCCATGAAGTGATGGGACTGGATGCCGATCTTCATTTTCTGAATGTTGAGCTTTAAGCCAACTTTTTCACTCTCCACTTTCACTTTCATCAAGAGGCATTTTAGTTCCTCTTCACTTTCTGCCATAACGGTGGTGTCATCTGCATATCTGAGGTTATTGATATTTCTCCCGGCAATCTTGATTCCAGTTTGTGTTTCTTCCAGTCCAGCGTTTCTCATGATGTACTCTGCATATACGTTAAAGAAACAGGGTGACAATATACAGCCTTGAGGTACTCTTTTTCCTATTTGGAACAAGTCTGTTGTTCCATGTCCAGTTCTAACTGTTGCTTCCTGACCTGCATATGAATTTCTCAAGAGGCAGATCAGGTGGTCTGGTATTCCCATCTCTTTCAGAATTTTCCACAGCTTATTGTGATCCACACAGTCAAAGGCTTTAGCATAGTCAATAAAGCAGAAATAGATGTTTTTCTGGAACTCTCTTGCTTTTTCCATGATCCCACAGATATTGGCAATTTGATCTCTGGTTCCTCTGCCTTTTCTAAAACCAGCTTGAACATCAGGAAGTTCATGGTACACATAATGCTGAAGCCTGGCTTGGAGAATTTTGAGCATTACTTTACTAGCGTGTGAGATGAGTGCAATTGTGCGGTAGTTTGAGCATTCTTTCGCATTGCCTTTCTTTGGGATTGAAATGAAAACTGACCTTTTCCAGTCCTGTGGCCACTGCTGAGTTTTCCAAATTTTCTGGCATATTGAGTGCAACACTTTCGTAGCATCATCTTTCAGGATTTGGAATAGCTCAATTGGAATTCTATCATCTCCACTAGCTTTGTTCATAGTGATGCTTCCTAAGGTCCACTTGACTTCACATTCCACAATGTCTGGCTCTAGGTCAGTGATCACACCATCATGATTATCTGCGTCATGAAGATCTTTTTTGTATAGTTCTTCTGTGTATTCTTGCCATCTCTTCTTAATATATTCTGCTTCTGTTAGGTCCATACCATTTCTGTCAAGACCTGGGTATATGTTGCACCTTGTATTTAAAGTATTGAAGTCTGTTGAAGATCTACTGAAGCCTCACAATTTACACTCTAGTATCTTTATTATTATGTGATTATTTTCTATTACCCTTATTATTCCTATACATTGAAATCACAAGGATAATTTTTTTTAACACACAGATACCTGGACCCCATCCAAGATCAATTGAATCAGTATTTCTAAGTGTTAAGCAGTCATCAGTATTTCACAAAATCAAAACTTGTGATTGTATAGTTGAAAACCACTGTTAGAAAGAAGTAACATCTTCCTCATAGTCTTAAATTCAAAGTCAACTTCTCTTTTCCTTATAAAAATTAAGGACAGTAATATGCCACAATGGACATAAGATAAAAATATCACAGTCTTCATAATTTGTGCTCATACTTTATAGCAAATAAGTAGAAATTAGAGTCTAGTCAAAAAAATGAATCATACTTCCTGAATTCTTATATTTGAAACCTATGTAATTGACTTTGTGGGAAGAAGCTAGTTCCAGGGTTGCCTAGAAGAAAGTGCTAAAACTAGATCTATAAGACTACAGTCACTGGGTGGTTCTATTAACCTATATTTTTATGTAAAAATCCATTTCTAGATTATACAATTTTACATGGATTATAGAACTGAGAATTATATATTTTAGAGGAATAATTGATATCTAAAATTAGGCTACAGTGGAAGCTTGGACTACAGTCCTTCAAGCTGAGTATTACCTTTATTTATGCAAACTTGAGCAAGTTATTCAAGCTTCTATGCTCTACTTTCTTCATCTACAAAATGGGGAGAAGATAATAATTCATGCTGAGTAGCCCACTCCAGTACTTCTGCATGGAAAATTCCATGGACGGAGGAGCCTGGTAGGCTACAGTCCATGGGGTCGCTCAGAATCGGACAGGACTGAGCGGCTTCACTTTCACTTTTCACTTTTATGCATTGGAGAAGGAAATGGCAACCCACTCCAGTGTTCTTGCCTGGAGAATCCTGGGGACGGAGGAGCCCAGTGGGCTGCCGTCTATGGGGTCGCACAGAGTCGGACATGACTGAAGCAACTTAGCAGCAGCAGCAGCAACAGCTTATCTGTATTATCTGTATTATCAACCTTCAACAAACACTGTGAAGTAGCTACTAATTATTATTCTCATTTTACACATGAAAAAACTGAGGCAGAGTGAGGTTAATAGTGTTCAATGTCACAGAGTTCATAAACAGTGTAGCCACAAAAAGATCAGGCATGTTTAACTGCCCTGGACTGTTGCCATAATTACACTGTTTCAGAGAAGTATTTAGAGGATGTGGTAAAATAAAATAGTGGTTTTCAAAAAACACTTCTGCTTGGTTTTCACTCTTGGATATTTTAATTTCACTGGTGTGGGGGTGAAACCTGGCCTTCAGGATTTTTCAAACCTTCCCAGGTAATCTAATGTGTGACAAAGTTTTAAAACAAGTGCTATGTTGCATTGGTTTTGCCATACATCAACATGAATCTGCCACAGGTGTACACATGTTCCCCTTCCTGAACCCCCTCCCACCTCCCTCCAGTACCATCCCTCTGGGTCATCCCAGTGCACCAGCCCCAAGCATCCTGTATCCTGCATCGAACCTGGACTGGCAATTCGTTTCTTATATGATATTATACATGTTTCAATGTCATTCTTCCAAATCATTCCACCCTCTCCCTCTCCCAGAGTCCAAAAGACTGTTCTATACATCTGTGTCTAAAGAAATGATAAATGGTAAATAATAAAAAAGAAAAAAACAGACAAAAAATAAATAAATAAAACAAGTGCTATAAAGTCTAGAGTGTAATCTATAATGGGAGAATAATACATAATACTTTTATTTATTATCATTTATTATTATTATTGATGTTAAAATTACACACTGGTGATAAAACAAATCAAGCAGATATTAAAAAATGATCAAGTAAGGCAAAATGACAAAAATTAATTTGATTATTATTTAATTACAAAAATGAATTAGATAATTAGTTAACA
Source organism: Bos javanicus (assembly GCF_032452875.1). Classification (NCBI taxonomy): domain Eukaryota; kingdom Metazoa; phylum Chordata; class Mammalia; order Artiodactyla; family Bovidae; genus Bos; species Bos javanicus. The sequence goes on from NC_083882.1 coordinate 3,035,671, forward strand.
AATTAATTGGTATGTGTCTAAAATATTTTTCTTGTTAAAAATAATTTTAAAATTGATTTCTTAAAAGATAAACTAAATGAAACATAGAAGCTAAAAGCAAATCAAACAATATAGACCTGAAACTTTGGTTTCAGTTGAGTTCTACTAGGTTCTGTTATCCAGTTTTAGTCAGAGACAATCCTCTTTGTTGCTTCCTATTTAGGTGGCTACAAAAGAGCTTTCAGGAGCAAAGCTGTTTCTACTTTTTCACATTTTCCATGAGCTGGTTCACATTTTCCATGAGGCTTTGAAGTTTTCTATAGTGATTACTGACTCATCTTCATCTTTACAAAAAAGAAAATTTGTATTCAAGGAGATAGGAAATGCTCAGCAGTTTCTTAATCTTTTTTAATAATATTTCCAAACTGTTTCAGTTGGAGACAGAGATATGGATTTCTTAAACTCTCAAGGTTTATTTGAACCTCATGGTTCTATTATGCCTGTGAGTAGTAAACATTTATAATGAACATACAATGAAGTACTAGGCACAATTGCAAATTAGAGCGAGCCTCCCTTTTCTCTAGTTTTTCGTCCTTCAGCTGTGCTTGCTGTAGGCAAGGGACATGTGGTTGCTAATTTTAGTTTGTCAATAGTTGAGTTTCCTGAGGTCAGCTAGCTTTGGTGACTAGCAGAAAACGCATTATTTGCAAATATGTTAGGCAGACTAGAGGGGTTATTTTCCCAATAACTTTTAATTTTTTATTTACTTGTCCTGATGGAGGTGATTTGTAAATGTTTTATATAACATTAATTTTAACTTATTTTTATATGTGATATTTGAAAACTCACTAAATGAAGCAAAGCATTGACAATAATGACTGAGGAAAGAGTGGAGATATTAATATATTTTACCTTCTTTTTGTCTCTCTCTCAGAATTTATGACAGCTGAGGAGTGTACCCATTTCATACTGAAGCTACTAAATTGATCATTTTCCAGATATCTTAATACTATTTGAATATCTATAACCTAAATATAACTGTAATATCAAAATTATCATAACTAACATTTCTGCCCACAAGAGATATATCATGTTTTCAAATATGCAAACTCCCTGTGCAATTTTGTCATGAACAATGTATGAGTTAAAAACTACAGTTTTCTATTTGGTTACAGTAAATGGATCCAAACAAATCAGAGTTTTTAGAGCATGAATGTAATTGATTTGAGACTAGCTACTCTGATTTAGAAAATTCAATTCAATTGTTTCCAGTTATTTAGATATTTCTTAACAAGAAAGTATTTGATTGTTTAAACAGCATCATGATAAATGTGTATGTTATATTACCTTGAAGATATGATTCTCATGTCTGATTCTATATACAAATGTGTAGAGTCAGGTATACAACCCAAGAAAACTTAATTTTCCATGCACATACACAAACAAAAGCACTGTAGCAGAAAGGCTAAAATTATTTTACCCATTTGTGTTAAGTGTATATGTAGAAAAAAATATAGAACAGTCTTATGGACTCTGTGGGAGAGGGAGAGGGTGGGAAGATTTGGGAGAATGACATTGAAACATGTAAATATCAGGTAAGAAACGAGTTGCCAGTCCAGGTTCGATGCACGATACTGGATGCTTGGGGCTAGTGCACTGGGACGACCCAGAGGGATGGTATGGGGAGGGAGGAGAGAGGAGGGTTCAGGATGCGGAACACATGTATACCTGTGGTGGATTCATTTTGATATTTGGCAAAACTAATACAATTATGTAAAGTTTAAAAATAAAATAAAATTAAAAAAAAATTATCCACTTGGATTTGCTGTTGAGATTTTCAACAGGTCTTTCAATTAGTGTTAAATGAAAGAGGATACATCTCTTTAAGTAAGAGATGAGCTGTAATCCATCCTATAAAAAAACAGACTCACAAATAAGTCTTACTTTTTGGTGTTTCTACTGAGATGAAGTTATCTTAAACCATTGATAGACTTCCTAGTCACTGTTGTTTGTGTGATTTAAAAGACTAAAACTAAATAAATGAATAAATAATAAATCAGCAGTATATCATTACTTTCCTTATACAATTTGTGTGTTTATAGATTCTGCCCTTTAGTTTGCTAAGTTTGATGTGTATTTATATTAAAATGGCTTTACTTTCCAACAAAGAAAATAAAACAGAGAAACCTTTAAGAGACCCTAAACCTCATGCATCACCAACCCAATGGACATGAGTTTGGGTAAACTCAGGCAGGCCTGGCATGCTGCAGTCCATGGTGTTGCAAAGAGTTGGACATGACTGAGAGACTGGACTGAACTGATCTGAAAACTGACTAGCTAATTGAACTAGCAAGAGCATTAGGAATTCTGATAGAATCTAGTTTTAACTGTCTTGATGAGGATGTGCTTTACCCTTTTATTTTCATGCTGTTCTCTTCCTCAAAGCATACTCTGAGACTGTTAATGAGTGCTCTTAGCATTTCATTTTCCTTTATGCATGTAGTACTATGTATTAACCCCATGCCACAAAAGGATGGTCACTGTCATTTTTGTTGATCTATACAGTGGTAAATTATTTAATCAGATCTCTTTTGGTTCTATAAAGCTCTCCTTGTTTCCCATATTATTCTAGTGTCATCTTAAGTCAATGAATTAATTCCTTTATTAACATTTATGTAGGGAAAATCAACTGGGGAGAGGCATTTCTCTCTGTGTATGAAGGAAGGGAATGTGAATAGTAAAACAGCAATACTAGATATAGCACCTGAAACTTTTATTTTAGAAGTCATTAGTATACATACACATTTCAATATAATTAAATATATTAATATATCAACATATATTAATGTTACTGTATTATATATATTATATATAATATGTTACTGTATTGTATGTGTATATGTGTATGTATATATATACATACATATATATATATATATAAAATGGTGTGTGCTCAGTCACTAAGTTTTATCTGACTCTTTGCAACCCCAAGGACTGCATTCCACCAGACTCCCCTGTCAATGTGATTTCCCAGTCTAGAATACTGGAGTGGGTTGTCATTTCCTTCTGCAGGTCATCTTACTGACTCAGGGATAGAACTTGCATCTCCTCCTTGGCAGGTGGATTCTTTACCACTCAGCCACCAGGGACGCCATATATATATAGATAGACATAGATATATACACACATATATGCGTATATACAAGGGTCACAGACAGAACATATCCAGTGCCAGGATATATTTGTAGGATTATTGGAGAGCTAGTCTTGTCCAAATGTGGCATAGGTGGCAGCAAATTTGACCATCAACTAATTTAGCATAATGGTTGAGCTTTGTGAATACTGGATGAGCATGTAAATGTGAACCAAAATAGAAACTGAGAGACCAAGTCTGTAGCTATTGTACTGACATCTGGGTAAACCAAATAATTTCTATATCAATGCACAAGCATCTACAGAAAGTGTGGGATCAGTTTTCAACAGAGACATCAAATGGTAGTGTTTAAAACAACTGGCTCATCAAGGCATCCAATCAACTCTCACCCATACAGCTATGCTTCCAACTCCCTTCTGTTCCATCTCTGCCTACACAATAAAGAGTCCACAGTCCATCATTGCAATCACTTTCTTGCAAAAATCTTCCAACTCTTTCCCCTCTTTACCTCCATGGCAATGTCAGGGAATAGCTATAAGGATTACAATATCACAACATTACTCGTATTAATAGTATCAGCTTGAATTCTTGATTGCACACTCATAGGGGCAACCGATACTTTGTGAGAATCCTACATAATTTCTTTAATGTACTTTCCCTATTTTGAAGACAATTATTTTATATTTACTTTTCTATTGTCAAACCACCACTTTTGTCTGATGAGCTCACCTCACATTCTATTGATATAATAAAAAATAGTAGAAGAAAAAGTCTCATCTTCCATTACCATGACCTTCACTACTAAGATGAATGAAATAGTCTTGTCCCATTCAAAGTCTGTCTTCTTCAGCTCTTGATCTTGTTACTTCCTGTTATCTGTTGGACTCAGCTTCTGCAGGCTTTTCTTTCCTCTTGCCTTTCAACAACTCCTCATTTATCCCACTTTTTATGATAATGTATGGACACATTAAAAAATCATCTGTCTTTCAAAAATTTCTCATAATTTCACTTTGCTTTTTTGCTATGGCCAAAGATCTCTATCTGGAGAAGGCAATGGCACCCCACTCCAGTACTCTTGCTTGGAGAATCCCAGGGACAGGGGAGCCTGGTGGGCTGCCATCTATGGGGTCGCACAGAGTCGGACATGACTGAAGTGACTTAGCAGCAGCAGCAGCAAGATCTCTATCTCCCTTCAAAGCAAAACTTAAACTCTCTCTCTATCCACATTTCCAGTCTTCATCATTACACAGAAACTTCTTTCCCAAGACTGCCAATGACGGAAATATTGCTTTGTTCATTGATCATATCCTGTCCTCATCTTTATTAAACCTTCAATATCATTTGAAACAACTGAGTGTTCCTTCCTTGAAATAGTCTAATCTTTAAATTATTGTGAAACTATGCTGTTCTAAGGTTTCTTTCTGTCTTTGCTACCTCAAGTATGTTTACTGGCTCTGTGTAGTAAAAATTAACCTTATCCAAAGAATGGTCTGGCCTTTTCCCTGCACTATCTGTGGTACCCTGTGTTATCTGGACCCTTAGAATGTCCTGCCTGATAAATGTATTTTAGTTTGACTAGGAGATCCGGATCATTGGATAGTCAAAAATTGTGACTTATGACAGGGTATCTGCAGTCAAAAATTGTGGGGATCATTGAATAGTCAAAAATTGTGATTTATGACAGGGGATCACTCTACCACTTGAGAGGCTAGAGATAAGGTCACCTATGTGTGCAGTCAACTGTGGAGTGCCAATAAAATTTTTGGACACCAAGCCTCAGGTGAGCTTACCTGGTTGGCAGTGCTCCATTCATAGTCATACATTGATTTCAGGAAATAATTTTCATTGAGTTCTGTGAGTAATTCTAGAGAATTATCAAATCTGAGCCTGGTTGAAAACTACCAAGACATGGGGTTAGTGTTTAAAAGGAGGGAGATCGGTGGCCTATGTTCCCTCAAACTTCACACGCTCCTTTTTTCTCCTTTTGTATATTGGAGTGCTTCGGCTCTTGGTTCCAATCTCATTTTCTCTATCTACACTCTTTCCCTAGGTGATTGTGTAGAATCCTAGAGCTTCAAGTATCATTCAAACTCTATAGCCCCAAATTTTCCTTCAGATTATTTTGGGATAAATTATTTACTTCATGTGTAGCACTGTTTGCCTTTACAGGATAAATAATCAAGAATTTCAGGATAAATAAGCAATCTCACATGTAATAGTGTATGCATTTATGTTGTTAGTTGCTTAAATTCACATAACCTACAGAAAGTGCTTTTCACACTCCCCCCACTTTTTTTTTTTAATCAACATGGTAATCGGTTAAAAGCACCTATATGCTCAAATTAAAATCTAAAAGTTTATTCTTGATTAACCCTTTCCCATACCTCATTTTATAGACAGTATTGGTTGCTCAATTATGTCCAACTCTTTGCAACCCATCAACAGTGGCCTGCCAGGCTCCTTTGTCCATGTAATTCCCTAGGCAAGAGTAATGATGTGGGTTGCCATTCTCTTCTCCAGGGGATTTTCCTGACCCAGGGATTGAACATGGGTCTCTTGCACCGCAGGCAGATTCTTTACCGTATGAGTCACCAGAGAAGCCCATTATATAGAACCCATTAGCAAGTCATTGGAGAAGGCAATGACACCCCACTACAGTACTTTTGCCTGGAAAATCCCATGGATGGAGGAGCCTGGTAGGCTGCAGTCCATGTGGTCACTAAGAGTTGGACACGACTAAGCGATTTCACTTTCACTTTTCACTTTCATGCATTGGAGAAGGAAATGGCAACCCACTCCAGCGTTCTTGCCTGGAGAATCCCAGGGATGGGGGAGCCTGGTGGGCAGCCGTCTATGGGGTCACACAGAGCTGGACACGACTGAAGTGACTTAGCAGTAGCAGCAAGTCATATTTCAATTAGTGTTAAGATTTCAATCATAGTCAATGGTCTGATGATCTTGATTGTTGAAACAGTATACTATCTATGGATCTGTTGGTATACTATCTATGGATCTGTTGATCATTTCTGTGAGCAAGACTCCTTTTACCCTCTACCATCTGTACTCCTCCCTGGCCCCATATCTAATTACCTCCCCAACTTTGCACAATACAATAACTAAAGATTCAGTGACTGTCAGGGGATGTTAAAACTTGACCTTGTTTAGCTCCATGCTCAGCTTTAGTTATGATTGGTTGGTGTATGGCATGTGCCAGTTATATGTCAAAGTGTTTTTCCTTCTGAGCTGTGCCCTTGGCACCTCTTGGGTCTACTCAGGGCTTATTTGCTACTCCAGCACCTGATATTATGCTCAATCTCCCACCAACTCACTGTTGCTTCCCTAAGAAAACCCACTTTTCCAACACATTTTGGGCAGTGTAGGAAACAGAGTGGCTGGTAGCCATGATTGTACTTCAGTATGTTAAGGCCCAATGGCCATCTGGTAGCCTGAAAGTATCTTCTGGTTTTTTGCTCTCTTGAAATCATTCTTGCTAAAGTGGCTTATTATATGAATTATATTATGTGAGTTAAAGCTTTCTTGAAACTTTTTTCTACAGAATTCCTGGGAGAAATCTGAGGAAACCTCAGTCTTAATTAGTTTCATTTAAAAGCAGTAGTAAGGCACTACAGTCTCGGCAAGTATAGTGGGTGCTCCTTAGAGAGTTGAGAGGACTAGGGAAATGTGTGGAGTTTGCAAGCCCATGTGAAGCTGGCAGAGGGAGGTGTCTATAGTACAAACGCCTTTTATTTTACCCTTCCCATTGACTTTTTTTACCTGAGATTCACAAATTTAAACTGCACAATTCAAAGATTATTTGTATATTCATAAGATTGTGAAAGCACCACTACTACTCAGAAAAAAAGGGGAAGAGGAGAGAGAGGAATCTGTGAAGGAGGAAAGGTTTCTGCAAATGGGAAGTCCTTTTACTGATGGAAACAGAGAGGAAGTTTCAGCATCTCAGAGAAGAATGCAGTGCAGGTGTGTGGAGGGCAAAGTTGAGCAAGACATGCACAGAGGTTCGGTGCCAGCCAGCACTCTGCATCATGAGACACGTGTCCACCTGGCAGCTGGGGATGGCAGAGTTGGGTACTGAGGCTCAGATTTTGGAGGCAAGACCCTTGGGAAATAACTTAGATTGGTTACATGAAGAGACCCTGTGTGGAGCGAAGTGTAGTGCTTCACAACTGAGGGAGTCTGGGAAGAAGCCTAGGCTTACCAGAGAAGTAAGGGACCATTGTTAGATGGTGCACAGGAGCGGGGCAAGTCTACCACAGACATTTCTTTCTCTCTGATCTCAAAGGTGGCAGGGCACTGCCTACAGAAGCTGCAGGGACGAGGATGAGCCACAGTTGGCATCTTGAACTCCAGAGGCAAGTGTAGACTGCTACCATGCAAGGCACACCACTCCTGAAGATACTTCAATCCAGGACCAGCTTCCCTGGGAGAGAACAGGGCACACCGCAGACTGTTAACACTTTCTGCCAGTCTCTGCTGTCTTAGGAACTTCATACACAACCCAACCTGTGGTCACTGCCATATGTCTCTGTGGCCTGAGCTAGTAAGTGTGCCCCAATCAGTCCAAGCTTTCACCCCTTCTCACATAGGGAGGAAAAACATGACTGAGGGTGGCTCACATGTAGAGGTAAGGACAAAACCAAAGCTGAACCCAAGTCTCTGTGTGGCTAAAGAAGAGGCACAGAAATGTCACTGTGCAGCTGCAAAAATCCAGGGATGAAATCACTGTGATTGGTTTGCTAAACTCTGAAACTATGGAATATCTGAATGAACTTTGGGGGCAAGTACATGTGGCAAGTGGGTCAGGTCAAAGTCAGGGCTGCCTCAGCTGTGCCCAGTACAAGTCCTAGAGACCTACCTTGAGGTACTGGAGGTTCTCCTTGGGACTGTGGTTCACTGTAGTGGAAAGGACACTTACAGCTGAGGCCCTTGGAAATATTATTACTATTATTTTTGTTTCCTTTGTTGCTTTCTTATATTTATTACATTTCTTTTGAAATTTTTAATAAATTATTTTTCTATTTTTACTTAACATTTTGTTGTTTTATCTTGTTTTTGTTTTCATTTTCTTAATTTTTTATGTTGTTGCTTTTGTTTATTTTCTGATTTGGTTTTGTTTTGTTTTTATTGTTTGTTTGCATTTGGGGTTCTTCTATTTGGTTACTCTCTTGATTTTTGTTTTCTTTGTATTTTTTGTCTGTTTCTTTGCTTTTGTTTGTTTAGTTTTGATTTTACTATTTGTCTTGGGTTTTGCTTGCTTCCATTTGTTTCTTTTTTTGTTGTTTTGTTACCTCTCTCTCTCTTTTTTTTTTTTCCCCCATGCCACAAAGCTTGCTGGGTCTTGGCTCACTGGCTAGCAGTTGGACCTGATCCTCAGGGAGGAAGCACTGAGCCCAAGATATTGGGGCACCAGAGAATTCTTGGTCCCAGAGAATGTTAATTTGTGTAAGTTCTCTTGGTGGTATCCATCTTGACACTAAGACCTGGCTCCTCCCAACTGTCTGCAAGCTTCAGTGCTGGGAAATTCATGCCAAACAAGTAGCAAGTCCAGAACACTGTCCCATACAGCTGCAAACAGGCTGTCAAAAGTTGTACTAAACTCAGACACCACAAAACACACCACTGAACATGACACTGCCCATCAAAGGGACAGGACTGAGCTCTATGCACCAGAGCCCAGGTATAAATCCTTCACAACAGAAAGCCTACACAACTCTCTATACCAACCTCAGCCACCAAGGGGCAAGAGGAACTATGATCCTACAGTCTGCAGAGAGGAGAACAAAAACACAGAAATTTAGACAAAGTGAGATGGCACAGATATCTGTCACAGATGATGGAGCTAGGTAAAAACCCACAAGACCAAATAAATCAAGAGGAAATAAGGAATCTACCTCAAAAATAGTGACAATAAAGATGATCCAATAACTAAGAATTAGAATGGATGCATGGATCAAGAAGATACAAGAAATATTTAACAAGGAAGTAGAGGAACTAAAAAACAAACAGTGATGAAAAGCACAATAAATAACAATTTAAAAAATACACTAGAAGGAATCACTAGCAGAATAACTGAGGCAAAAAGAACAGATAAGTGAGCTGGAAGATAGAATGGCATAAATAACTAACATGGAGCAGAATCAATAAAAAGGAATGAAAAGAAATGAAGACAGTTCAGAAGCCTCTGGGACAACAGTAAACACTCCAACATTTGAATAACAGGGCTTCCTATGTGTTGAAGTAATAAAGATTCTGCCTCTCAATGCAGGAGATGCAAGTTTGACCCCTGGGTTGGGGAGATTCTCTGGAGTAGGAAATGACAACCCCCTCCAATATGCTTGCCTGGAAAATTCCATGAACAGAGGAGTCTGGGGGGATACAGTTCAGAGAGTCAGACATGACTGAGCAAGCAGACTAAGATAACTAATATTTGAATTGTAAGTGTAAGGGTTAGAAGAAGAAGAGGAAGAGAAAGCATCTGAGAATATATTTGAAGAAACCATAGTCAAAAACTCCCCAAACACAAAAATGGAAATAGTTACCCAAGTACAGAAAGCACAAAAAGAATCATAGGGAATGAACCCAAGAAGAGACATGCCAGGTAACATATTAATCAAACTAACAAAAATTAAATACAATGAAAAAATACTAAAAGCAGCAAGGAGAAAACAACAAATAACACACAAGGAAATCCCCATTAGGTTATCCATCAGTTTTTCAGCAGAAACTCTACAGGCCAGAAGGAAATTGTAAGATATATTTAAAGTGATGAAATGAAAAAGCCTAGAACCAAGATTACTCTGCACACCTAGGATCTCATTCAGATTTGACAGAGAAATCAAAAGATTCACAGACAAGAAAAAGCTAAGAGTACTTGGCACCACCAAAGCAGCTTTATCACAAATACTAAATGAACTTCTCCAGATGGGAAACACAAGAGAGGAAAAAAGGCCTAAAGAAACAAATCAAAACAATTAAGAAAATGGTAACAGAAACATAAAAAGTCAAAGTGTTAGGCGCTTAGTCATGCCCAACTCTTTGTGACCCAATGGACTGTAGGCGACCAGGCTCCTCTGTCCATGGAATTCTTCAGACAAGAATAGTGGAATGGATAACCATCCCTTTCTCCAGGGGATCCTCCTGACCCAGGGATTGAACCCAGGTCTCCTGCATTGCAGACAGATTCTTTACTGTCTGAGCCATCAGGGAAGCCCATATAAGCAGATAATTGTTTAAACTTAAAATGGGCTTTTGATGGACAGGGAAGCCTGGTATGCTCCAGTCCATGGGGGTGGGTCACAGAATTGGACACGATGGAGTGACTGAACTGACTAAATGGGTTAAATGGTCCAAACAAAAGACACGTATTGGTTGAAAGGATATAAAGCACTTAGTGAAGAGCTAACTATCCTCAAACTTTTTCAAAAATTGTAACCCATTTGTGTGCTGTCTACCTACAAGAGATTCATTTCAGACCTAGGAACACATACAGACTGAAAGTAAAGGAATGAAAAAAGATTATCCATGCATATCAATTTTTTTTTAAAGCTGGAGTAGCAATGCTAATATCAGACAAAATGCATTTTAAAGTAAAGACTATTATAAGAGACACATAAGGCCAATTACATAAGATCAGGGGATCAATCCAAGAAGATTTATGCAACCAAACTGGGAGCACTTCAGATCGTAAGGCAAAGGTTACCAGTCATAAAAGGGTAAATTAACAGTAACGCAATAATAGCAGGGGACCTTAACACTTCACTTATACCAATGGACAGATTATCAAGACAATATTAATAAGAAAATACAAACCTTAAATGACACATTAAATGAGATAGAATTAATTGGTAGTTATAGTACATTAAAACAGCAGAAGACACTTTCTTCTCAAGTGCACAAGGAATATTCTCCATAATAGATCACACATTGGATGGCAAATCAAGCCTTAGTAAGTTTAAGAAAACTGAAATTGTATCAGGCATCTTCTCTGACCATGAAACAATAAGATTAGAAATATAATACAGGGGACAAAACCTATAAAACAAAACAAAACAAAACAAAATGCATGGAGGCTAAGCCATATTCCACTAAATAATCAATGGATCACTGAAGAAATCAAACAGAAAATCAGAAAATATTTAGAAACAAATGAAAACAAAATAGAATGACCCAAAACCTATGGATGCAGCCAAAGCAGTCCTAAGATCAAATTTTATAGCAATATAATCCTACCTCAAGAAACAAGAAAAATTTCAAATAAAAAATCAAACCTTCAACCTAAAGCAACTAGAGAAAGAATAACAAACAAAACCCACTTACTAGAAGTAAAGAAATCACAAAAATCAGAACAAAAATAAATGAAATAGAAATGAAGAAAACAACAGAAAAACAACAAAACTAAAAACTGATTCCTTGAGAAGATAAACTAAACTGATAAACCTTTAGCCATACCAATCAAGAAGAAAAAGGAGAGGACTCAAACCAATAAAATTAGAAATGAAAAGGAGAAGCCACAATTGACACTGCAGAAATACAAAAGATCATAAAAGACTACTACAAGCAACTATATGCAAATAAAATAACAATCTGGAAGAAATGGACAGCTTCTTAGCATGGTACAACTTTCCAAGACTGAACCAAGAAGAAATAGAAAATAAAACAGATCAACCACAAGTAATGAAACCAAAATTGTGATTAAAAATCTTCGAAGAAACAAAAGTACAGAAACAAGTGATTTCACAGGCATATTCTAGCAAACAGTTAGAGAAGAGCTAACAGCTATCTTTCTCAAACTTTTTCAAATATTGCAAAGGGAGACATACTCCCTAACTCATTCTAAGAAGCCACAATCACTCTGTACTAAACCCAAGGATATGAAAAAAAAAAAAAAAGAGAGAAAATGACAGGCCCAATTCCCTGATAAACATAGACAAAAAATCTTAACAAAATAATAGATGAGAGAATCTAACAATACATTAAAAGGTCATACACCATAATCAAAATTGATATGTCCAAGGAATGCAAGGATTATTCAATATACACAAATCAATCAATGCAATACTTGTTGCTTGTTGTCATTAGTTTGTTTAAAAAAATCAATACAAATTAACAAATCAAAAGATAAAAACCAAATGATTATCTCAATAGATGTAGAGGAAACTTTTGACAAAATTCAACAATTTATGATAAAAACCCTCCAGAAAGTGGGCATAAAGGGATCCTACCTCATCAGATGAAGGCCAATAACAAACACCATTCTCAAAGGCGAAAACCTGAAAGCATTTCCATTAATATCAGAAAGAAGACAAGGATGTCTACTCTCACCACTCTTACTCAACATATTTTGGAAAGTCATAGCCATGGAAATTTGAGAAGAAAATGAAATAAAAGGAATTCAAATTGGAAAACAAGTAAAACTGTCACTATTTGCAGGTGATACTATATTTATAAAATCGTAAAGACACATCACAAAACTACTAGTGCTAATCAGTGTATTTGGTAAATTGTATGATACAAAATTAATACAAGGAAACCACTTGCATCCCCATATACTAACAGTGAATTTCCAAAAGACATAGGGAAACAATCCCATTTACTATTGCAGCAAAAGGAATAAAATACAAGAAATAAGGCTACCTAGGAGGCAAAGATCTGTACTCAGAAAGTATAAGTTTCTGACTAAAGAAATCAAAGATGACACAGATGGAGTGATATATCACATTCTTGGATTAAAAGAGTCACTCGTGAAAATTACTATACCCAAAAAAAAAAAAAAACAATCTAAAGATTCAAGACAATCCCTATAAAATTACCAATGGAAGTTTTCATAGAATTAGAACAAAAGAATCAATTTGTATGGAAATATGAAAGATTCCAAATAGCCAAAGAAAAGAAAAAAAAAAAAAAACCAGAATACCAAAATATGGAGATGAAGAATTCAGACTCCTTGATTTCAGACTATACAAGAAAGCTACTCTCATCAAGATTTATGGTACTGGAGCAAAAACAGAAATATAGATCAATGGAACAGAATAGAAGGCCTTGAAATAAACCCACACATGTGTGATCATCTAATCTATGACAAAGGAGACAAGGATATACAATGAAGTAGGGACAGTCTCTTCAGTAAGCAGTGCTGGGAAAAACTGGACAGCCTCATGTAAAATAATGAAATTAGAACATTGGATGGCAAAAGGAGGAAGTCAAGAAACACCTGGAATAATGGGCAAGTTTGGCCTTAGAGGGCAGAATGAAGTAGAGCAAAGGCTAACAGAGTTTTGTCAAGAGAATGCACTGGTCATAGCAAGAACCTTCTACCAACAACACAAGAGAACATAACCCGATGGTCAGTATTGAAATCAGATTGATTATATTCCTTGCAGCCAAAGATGGAGAAGCTCTACACAGACAGCAAAAACAAGACAGAGCTGACTGGGGCTCAGATCATGAACCGCTTATTGCCAAATTCAGACTGAAATTGAAGAAAGTAGGAAAAATCACAGGGCCATTCAGGTATGATGTAAATCAAGTCCCTTATTCCACTATTCAGTGGAAGTGACAAATAGATTAAAGGGAATAGATCTGATAGAGTGCCTGAAGAACTATGGACAAAGGTTTATAACATTGTACAGGAGGCAGTGATCAAGACCATTCCCAAGAAAAAGAAATGGAAAAAGGCAAAATGGTTGTCTGAGAAGGCCTTACAAACATCTATGAAGTGAAAATAAGTGAAAGGCAAAGGAAAAAAGGAAAGATATACCCATTTGAATGCAAAGTTCCAAAGCATAGCAAGGAGAGATATAGCCTTCCTTGGTGATCAATGCAAAGAAATAGTGGAAAACAATAGAATGGGAATGACTAGAGATCTCTTCACGAAAATTAGAAATACCAAGGGAAATTTTCATGAAAGATGGGCACAATTAAAGGATAGAAATGGTATGGGCCTAACAGAAGCAAAAGATATTAAGAAGAAGTGGCAAGAATACAGAGAAGAACTATACAAAAAATATCTTCATGACTCAGATAATCATGATGGCATGATCACTCACCTAGAGCCAGACATCCTGGAATGTGAAGTCAAGTGGGCCTTAGGAAGCATCACTAAAAACAAAGCTATTGGAGGTGATGAATTTCCTGTGGAGCCATTTCAAATCCTAAAAAGATGATGCTGTGAAAGTGTTGCACTCAATATGCCAGCAAATTTGGAAAACTCAGCAGTGGTCAGAGGACTGGAAAAGGTCAGTTTTAATTCCAATCCCAAAGAAAGGAAATGCCAAAGAATGCTCAAACTACTGCACAATTGCACTCATCTCACATGCTAGCAAAATAATGCTCAAAATTCTCCAATCCAGGCTTTAACAGTACCTGAACTGTGAACTTCCCGTCATTCAAGCTGGATTTAGAAAAGGCAGAGGAACCAGAGATTAAATTGCCAACATGCATTGGATCATTGAAAAAGCAAGAGAGTTCCAGAAAAACATCTACTTATGCTTTATTAACTTATCAAAGCCTTTGACGGTGTGGATCACAGCAAACTGTGGAAAATTCTGAAAGAGATGGGAATACCAGACCACCTGACTTGTCCCCTGAGAAAACTGTATGCAGGTCAAGAAGCAACATTTAGAACTGGACACAGAAAAACAGACTTGTTCCAATCGGGAAAGGAGTATGTGTATTGTCACTCTCCTTATTTAACTTATATGTAGAGTACATCATGAGAAATGCTGGGCTGGATGATGCACAAGCTGGAATCACGATTGCCAGAAGAAATATCAATAACCTCAGATATGGAGATGACACCACCCTTATGGCAGAAATCGAAGAGGAACTAAAGAGACTCTTAAAAGTGAAAGAGGAGAGTGAAAAAGATGGCTTAAAACTCAACATTCATAAAAATAAGAGTATTCCATCTGGTCACATCACTTCATGGCAAATAGATGGAGACACAGTAGAAACAGTGAGAGACTTTTCTTGGTCTCCAAAATCACTGCAGATGATGACTGCAGCCATGCAATTAAAAGATACTTGCTCCTTGGAAGAAAAAGTTATGACCAACCTAGATAGCATATTAAAAAACAGAGACATTGCCAACAAAGGTCCGTCTAGTCAAAGTTATGGTTTTTCCAGTAGTCGTGTATGGATGTGAGAGTTGAACATAAAGAAAGCTGAGCAGTGAAGAATTGACACTTTTGAACTGTGGTGTTGGAGAAGACTCTTGAGAGTCCCTTGGACAGCAAGGAAATCCAACTACTCCATCCTAAAGGAAATCAGTCCTTATTATTCACTGGAAGGACCTATGTTGAAGTTGAAACTCCAATACTTTGGCCACCTGATGGGAACAACTGACTCATTGGAAAAGACCCTGATGCTGGGAAAGATTAAAGGTGAGAAGAGAAGGGGACGACAGAGGAGGAGATCACTGGATGGCATCACCGACTCAATGGACATGAGCTTTAGTAAACTCTGGGTGTTGGTGATGGACTGGGAGGCTTGGCGTGCTAAAGCCATGCAGTCACAAAGAATCGGACATGACTGAGTTTCTGAACTGAATTGAACTAAAGAACATTGGTTAACACCATATGAAAGCTAAATTCAAAATAAGTTAAAGATCTAAATATAAGGAAAGACATTATAAAACTCTTAGATGAAAAATAGGCAAAACATCTGGAATAAATCTCAGTAAGATCTTTTTGACCTGCTTCACAATGTAGTGAAAATAAAAACAGAAATAAACAACAACAACAGCAAAATATTAATTAAACTTAAAAAGTTTTTGTGGAGCAAAGGGAACCATAAACAAGATGAAAACACAACCCTCATAAATGGTAGGAAATGTTTGCCAATGAAGCATCTTACAAGGGATTAATCTCCAGAATATACCAACAGCTCATGCAGATCTATTAGAAAAAAAAATAAAAATAAAAATGGGCATAAGACAGAAACAGAAATTTTTCCAAAGAAGACATATGGATGGTCAGCAAACACATTAAAAGATACTCAACATCATTAATCATCAGAAAATTCAAATAAAAAATAGAATGAAGTATTACCTCACACTTGTCAAGATGGCCATCATCAACAAGTCTACAAAGAATAACTACTGGAGAGCATGTGGCAAAAAGGGAACCCTACTACACTATTGATTGGGAATGTAAATTGGTGCAGGCATTATAGGGAACAGTATGGATGTTCCTTCAAAACCTAAACATATAAGTACCACATGACCCAACATTCCCACTCTTAGCCATATGAAAGTGAAAGTAGCTCAGTCGTGTCTGACTCTTTGCGACCCCATGTACTTTACAGTCCACGGAATTCTCCAGGCCAGAATACTGGTGTGGGTAGACTTTCCCTTCTCCAGGGATCTTCCCAACCCAGGGATCGAACCTAGGTCTCCTGCATTGCAAGCAGACTCTTTACCAGCTGAGCCACCAGAGAAGCCCAAGAATACTGGAGTGGGTGCCTTGCCTTCTCCAGAGGATCTTCCCAATCCAGGAATTGAACTGGGGTCTTCTGCATTGCAGGCAGATTCTTTACCAACCATAATTCAAAAACTTATGTGCACTGCAATGTTCATTGCGGCACCATTTACAATAGCCAGGACATGGAGGCCACCTAAATATCCATCAACAGACGAATGGAAAAATAAGATGTGGTACCTATATACAGCATATTATCTAGCCATTAAAAGGAATGAAATGGTGCCTTTTCCAGAGGCATGAATGGACCTAGGGACTGTCGTACAAAGTGAAGTAAGTCAGAAAGAGGAAAAAAAAATCATACAATACCAGTTACATGTGCAATCCAGCAAAATGATACAGATGAATTAATTTGCAAAGCAGAAACAGAGAACCACAGGTAAAGAATAAATGTATAGACAATGAGAGACAATGGGGTGAAAAGAACTTTGTAACTGAGTTTGACATACATACACTACTTTGCATAAAATATATATAAGTAGAACCTATTGTATACCACAGGCTTACTCTACTCAATATTCATAGTGAATGAAATGGGAATGAAATTTGGTAAATGGCAGGCGGGGGTCGGGGGGAGGTATACAGGAGACAGGGATCAAGACCATCCCCATGGAAAAGACATGCAAAAAAGCAAAATGACTGTCTGGGGAGGCCTTACAAATAGCAGTGAAAAGAAGAGAAGCGTAAAAAGAAAGATATAAGCATCTGAATGCAGAGTTCCAAAGAATAGCAAGGAATAGAAAAGCCTTTCTCAGCAATCAATGCAAAGAAATAGAGGAAAACAACAGGATGGGAAAGACTAGAGATCTCTTCAAGAAAATTAGAGATACCAAGGGAATATTTCATGCAAAGATGGGCTCGATAAAGGACAGAAATGGTATGGACCTAACAAAAGCAGAAGTTATTAAGAAGAGATGGCAAGAATACACAGAACTGTACAAAAAAGATCTTCATGACCAAGATAAGCACGATGCTGTGGTCACTCACCTAAAGCCAGACATCCTGGAATGTGAAGTCAAGTGGGCCTTAGAAAGCATCACTACAAACAAAGCTAGTGGAGGTGATGGAATTCCAGTAGACCTATTTCAAATCCTGAAAGATGATGCTGTGAAAGTGCTGCACTCAATATGCCAGAAAATCTGGAAAACTAAGCAGTTTCCAGGCCACAGGACTGGAAAAGGTCAGTTTTCATTCCAATCTCAAAGAAAGGCAATGCCAAAGAAAGCTCAAACTGTCGCACAATTGTACTCATCTCACATGTTAGTAAAGTAATGCTCAAAATTCTCCAAGCCAGGCTTCAGCAATATGTGAACCGTGAACTTCCAGATGTTCAAGGTGGTTTTAGGAAAGGCAGAGGAACCAGAGATCAAATTGCCAACATCTGCTGGATCATGGAAAAAGCAAGAGAGTTCCAGAAAAACATCTATTTTGGCTTTATTGACTAAGCCAAAGCCTTTGACTGGGTGGATCACAATAAACTGTGGAAAATTCTTCAAGAGATGGGAATACCAGACCACCCTGACCTGCCTCTTGAGAAACCTACATGCAGGTCAGGAAGCAACAGTTAGAACTGGACATGGAACAACAGACTGGTTCCAAATAGGAAAAGGAGTACGTCAAGGCTGTATATTGTCACCCTGCTTATTTAACTTATATGCAAAGTACATCATGAGAAACGCTGGGCTGGAGGAAGCACAGGTTGGGATCAAGACTGCTGGGAGAAATATCAATAACCTTAGATATGCAGATGACACCACTCTTATGGCAGAAAGTGAGGAGGAACGAAAAAGACTCTTGATGAAATTGAAAGAGGAGAGTGAAAAAGGTGGCTTAAAGTTCAACATTCAGAAAACGAAGATCATAGCATCTGGTCCCATCACCTCATGGGAAATAGATGGGGATACAGTGGAAACAGTGTCAGACTTTACTTTTTGAGCTCCAAAATCACTTCAGATGGTGATTGCAGCCATGAAATTAAAAGCCACTTACTCCTTGGAAGGAAAGTTATGACCAACCCAGATAGCATATTCAAAGCAGAGACATTACTTTTTCAACAAAGGTCCGTCTAGTCAAGGTTATGGTTTTTCCAGTGGTCATGTATGGATGTGAGAGTTGGACTGTGAAGAAAGCTGAGTGCTGAAGAATTGATGCTTTTGGACTGTGGTGTTGGAGAAGACTCTTGAGAGTCCCTTGGACTGCAAGGAGATCCAACCAGTCCATTCTAAAGGAGATCAGCCCTGTGTGTTCTTTGGAAGGAATGATGCTAAAGCTGAAACTCCAGTACTTTGGCCACCTCATGAGATGATTTGACTCATTGGAAAAGACTCTGATGCTGGGAGGGATTGGGGGCAGGAAGAGAAGGGGACGACAGAGGATGAGATGGCTGGATGGCATCACCGACCTGATGGAAGTGAGTTTGGGTGGACTCCAGGTGTTGGTGATGGACAGGGAGGCCTGGAGTGCTGCAATTCATGTGGTCGCAAAGAGTCAAACACAACCAAGCTACTGAACTGAACTGATGCTTAAACTCTAGATAAATTTGGATATTACTGTTATCTTTAAAATAATGAAGTCTTTTGTTTTTCTTTCTTGCCAAATTACCGTAGATAAAATCTTCAGGGAAATTATGAATATAAATTGTGAGAGTAAACGTTCTTGTATTGTTCCTGATCTCAGGGAGAAATTTTTTGTCTTTTGTTAGTTTTTAACAAAAGACTTTTCTGTGTCTATTAAGATGGCCATGTGAGTTTTATATTCTATCTTATTAATAATGTGTATTATATTGACTATTTTCATATGTTGAATCAGTCTTACATATTTAAGATTAACCCCACTCAGTTACAGTGTATAATCCTTTTTATAAATGGCTATATTTGTTTGGTCAATATTTTTTTCAGAATTTTTACATTTATTTACTTTTCATGTGGTATCTTTGCTTGGTTTTGGTTTTAGGATAATACTGGCTTTTTAGAATTGATTCTGAAGTTATTAATTTTCCATTGTTTTTGGAAGCATTGGAGAGGAATTAGTGTTAGTCCTTTAAATATATGGTTGATTACACCAGTGAAGCCATCTGGCTTGAGGGTATTATTTGTGGGTAGATGAAGATTTTTTTTTTTTTAAATTACTAATTCAATCTCTACATAGTCTAGATTCTGCTTATTTATGTGTGTGTTCTTTTGTGTCCAACTCTGCAACCCTGTGAACTGTAGCCCGCATGGATCCTCTGTCCATGGGGATTTCCAGGCAAGAATACTGCAGTGGATTGCCATTTCATCGTCCAGGGGATCTTCCCAATTCAGGGATTAAACCCACATCTCCTGCATTGCTGTCAGTTTCTTTACCTCTGAGCCAAAGAGGAAGCCTGGATTTTGCTTATGTCTTGGCCTTATTGCATGGTATTCTTCCTGTTTCCACTAGTGTTCATTAAGGTTAGCCTCATTCTATTAGTTAAATAATCAAGTGCTCAGCTCAATGTCTTTACACATGTTGTTTCCTCTGGCTAGAATCTTAAATATTTAACTAATTGATAATATTCTATGTGCTATTCATTTTGATAATAGCTTCACATATTTTATCTGAACAACAATGTTTTATAATCTTGGAAAACCAAGGACTAAAGAGGTTAATTACTCATCCTATATACATATATAAGAAAATGCTTAAAAATTGAAGTAATTACTTTTGTTATAGACTGGCTCATGTCTTATCTACTATATAATACAGACAGAATTTAAACCGTGTCCCTGTGATTCCAGAATCCAACACTTTACCATTGTACTATTTTGCTACCATATTATGAGTGTCAAATGAAATGACACAAGTAATAATCTTACTTACACAATGTAAACTTTCCTTAGATATTCTAAGCTGTATGTTGCTATTGGAAGATGATAGATGGTTAGGTTGTTTAAGTTGTGTAGTGTGGGAAATATCTTTGCTCTACTTCTCAACTTCTGGTTTAAATGCCATTTCTCCCTTAGATTTTATACTCAAGGTAATGTGTGTGTGTTTGTGTGTGTGTGTGTGTATTGTGCTCTTCCTGCTACAATTTTTGCACACACTCTTTACATTGATTCAAGTGTCATTATCAGAATGAAGCAAGTCCATACTTATTTTTCTTAATTATATTTTTTATCAAGGTAGGAATGTTTAACATAAGATCTATGTAACAAAATTTTAAGTGTACAATACAGTATTGTTAGCTTCAGGGACAATGTTTTACAGCAGCTTTCTAGAACTTATTCATCTTGCATAACTGAGACTTTACACACATTGATTAGTATAATCTTCATTTTATCCTTTCCTCCCAATGTCTGGCAATCACTATTCTACTCTGGTTCTATGAAACTAACTAACTTAGATACCTCATATAAGTGGAATTATGCAATATCTGCCTTCTGTTACTGACTTATTTTACTTGCTTAACATAATGACCTCAGGATACAGCAATATTGTTACATATTCAGGATTTTCTTCCTTTTTTAATGTGCATCATTCAATTTCATGTATTATTTCTAATTTTTATTTCAGTTTTATTAAGGTATAATTGACATACAATACTGTGTAATATTTATATGTACATCATAATTTACTAGTGTTACATATATAATGAAGAGATCACCACAATAAGTTTAGTTAACATTCATCATCTCATATACACTTAAAAAAAGAAAACAAAATGCATTTTTTACCTTATGATAAATCTAGGATCTAACTATTTAATGTTCAAACACACCATACAGCAGAGTTACCTATAGTTATCATACAGTACATTATACCTCTAGTACTTTTTATCTTCTGGCTGGAGGTTTATACATTTTGACAACTTTCATCTGTTCTCCCATTCACCAGACCTCTGCCTCTGGTACAACAAATATGATCTGATCTTTTTTCCTATGAACTTCATTTGTTTTTATATTCCATATAAAGATAGATCATATAATATTTGCCTTTCTCTGTCTAACATTTCACTTAGCATAAGGCCCTAAATGTTCATCCATGTTGTTTCAGTTCCTAATACTAGGAAAACATTAAATGTTATCTCTCTTTGATTTATATTTATTCTTCATACATATGTGTATAAATATATTAATAGATTTTTGGTTTTATAACATTTGCATGTAAGAGTTCTTGCTATTCTGTTTTACTTATTTCTTTAAGCAGAAAAATAGCTTTCTTTTAATTTTAAACTCCTGACTTTTTGTTATATACATGCAATAAGAATAAAAAAACATGAATTATAATATCTATCAACAATAAGTTATTCAAGATTAGGCAAATGATAGATTTCATATTTGTGAAAAGGGCTGTTTAGGGAAAATGTATGTAAATCTCATTGTATCTCAAGTATTTTGTATAACTTAAGAAAAGCTCTAGAACATCTTTCAAGGAAAATATGCATTCATATATGTAGATTAGATCTATCTATATCTAGCTATAATTTCATAATTTCACAAGCATTCTTAAGCTAATTTATGGATAACTCTGAGTTCCTTTGACAATATGTTAATAAATCTAATCTAGCTGCTATCTCTTTCTTTTCTATGAAGGACAATGTTGTATCAATGTGATTAAGGCTATGAACTATACATTTTCCAAAATCACCTTCTCTGTATGATTCTGAGTCAGAATAAAGCAAATTTCCCAGCTTAATTTCACTTTCCTTTGCTCTGTCTCCAGCTTGTCTTCCCTACTACTGCCCTATTGATCAACAGTGGCCCCAGGCCCACCAACCAAATCCTTGACACAGAGATATGGTACTTACCCTGAGACAACAGTGTCTCTTGAATCTTGCCACATTTTCCCTTTCACAGTTCTTTGATGGTCTAACCCGACTGTTTTTTTTTTTTTTTTTTTCCACATGAATGTGTAAGCTCCAATATAACTACTTACACTAAGTCATCTGCCAGGTTGGGTACTGACTTCTCCAATCCTCCAACTCTCCCTTTCAGTCTTTCATTTCCTACTATAAACCACTTATTCCCGCAATACTTCAGTTCAGTTGAGTTCAGTCGCTCATTCGTGTCTGACTCTTTGTGACCCCATGAATCACAGCACGCCAGGCCCCCCTGCCCATCACCAACTCCCGGAGTTCACCCAGACCCACATCCATTGAGTCAGTGATGCCATCCAACCATCTCATCCTCTGTCGTCCCCTTCTCCTCCTGCCCCCAATCCCTCCCAGCATCAGAGTCTTTTCTAATGAGTCAACTCTTCAAATGAGGTGGCCAAAGTACTGGAGTTTCAGCTTTAGCATCATTCCTTCCAAAGAACACCCAGGGCTGATCTCCTTTAGAATGGACTGGTTGGATCTCCTTGCAGTCCAAGGGACTCTCAAGAGTCTTCTCCAACACCACAGTTCAAAAGCATCAGTTCTTCAGTGCTCAGCTTTCTTCACAGTCCAACTTTCACATCCATACATGACCACTGGAAAAACCACAGCCTTGACAAGATGGACATTTGTTGGCAAAGTAATATCTCTGCTTTTGAATATGCTATCTGGGTTGGTCATAACTTTCCTTCCAAGGAGTAAGCGTCTTTTAATTTCATGGCTGTAATCACCATCTGCAGTGATTTTGGATCCTAGTATTGGATTAATAGAAATTATTTAGCACATGTAGTTGCTTAAGAATATTGAATTAATGAATTATCATAAGAATGAATTAATGAAATTTTAAAGTAAATAAAATATGATCTTATTTATAGTATATGATTTCTACTTTAAAATAAAGATTTTATTTTAAAGTGACTAAGTGATATCAGGGTGGAATCAAATGCATTTATGTACTATGAAGTGTTGCCAGTGTGTTAAAAATATTGTATGGAAGTGGTGTTTTGTACATCATCAGAACATATCTATAAGGAATAATAAGAGCTATCATTTACTTTGAAATCTAGCATACCCATAGAAAGTGAGTTGTCAGAAGTCACACAGATAGTAAAGGAAAACATTTAGATTGAACTGATTTCAAGCCCAATAAGCATTTCACAAACTCCAGTGGTGTTCTAATACCTCATTATTAGCTAAGTATGTATTTTAGAAAAAAAAAAAAGGTGCTCTGCTCTTTTTATAAGTTTTTTCCATTCTATTTTTTTAAAATAGGTGTGAATTTCTTCTTTAAAAAAGAAAAAAAAAATCTATTTTAACTGGAGGATAATTACTTTACAATATTGTGATAGTTTTTGCCATATATCAACATGAATCAATAGTTATACATGTGGCCACCCATCCCTAACACCCTTCCCCTTCCCTCCTTTTACAAAACTCACTACTTAGGCTTGACCAGTTTGGATAAAGGCATTCCTGGAGTTGCCTGACTCATCTTGGAATGTCTTCTCTTATTCTTTTCACTAACTATTATTCTTTCTTTGTAGTTTAGGTCAAGTCCTCCTCTCCATAAAGCTTTTTATAAAGATTATTCTAATGATCCCTTTTTTCTCTCTGACTCAGGTAGTATTAATAGTTTACTTTGAAATCTAGTAGACATATGCCCTTGATTAATTTATTAATTTATATAAACATTTTAAGTACCTATTAAGTGTCCAATACTATTATTTGTGTTTGGAGGATATTAGCTAATAGATAAGGTAAAAAAACTCACACTTTTAGAGTTTATTATGAGCATTTATTTTTATGTATTTTTCTTTGTTCTCTAGTTTCTTTGTGTGGTGTTTGACATAGGAGTTTTATTTCTTTATATTTCAAGTTCTCACAAAACAGTGAAAGTACTACTTTATAATATGTATAATGTTTTGAATTTTAATACAGTGTCCAGTTTAATACAGTGTCCAGTTGAGTAACTGGACTTTTGAAAACAAAACATTACCCAGGTATTAATGGAGAAGTTTAATTTTAGATATTGCATGCATCCACATAATTATTAATAAATGTTTTTATAGTCAAAATTTGATACTTTAGCATATGCTATGTGCATTGGATATTTTAATTCTTTCAATAGTCCAATTAAATAAATACAATTCCCATTTATAGACCAGGCCTTGGAGGCTAATTAAGTTTTCTAAGGCTATATGGTTTTTAAATGCCAGGACTGGGATTAAAACTCAGATATTTCTAAACCAGAAGGCATTCTGTTTACCAAAATACCATAAATACTACACAACTAGGAAGTGATAAACTTAGCTAGAATGGGAGCTGAAGCCAGTTATGTGTATTTCAGACATTTATTCATTAGATAGCTGGGTATTATGAAATTTCATTTTAATAGGCAATTTCATGGCAGATACAACAGCTTTAATGATCCTCACTCTGAATGCTACATGAATACAAAATTAACTAGAGACAGAGATACACATATGCATATAAGAATAAAAGCATTTAATGAAAAGACTCTTCTTATAACCTATTCTATGTCTATTGAAAATGTTGTTAACAGCATAAAGCTCAAGGTTCCAGGCTCCACAAATGTGGCATAAATGGTGTTCTGTTACTGAAAGAGTGTAGTATTCAAAAATTATAGCAGTGATCCACACCTATGCATTGTCACTTTCCTGATGTTTCTGCACGTTGGAAATTTGAAAGGTTAGAGTCTTTCACTGGAATGAAACTGGACACTTGTGTAGAGAGAGAGGCAGTGTGGCATGTTGAAAAAGTATAATGTAAGCTTGGAGTCAGTCAGATACCTAAGTTCAAATCTAATCAAAGCCATTTTTAGCTGTGAGATTTTGACTGTATGATTCTAAAACTCATCATACTGGTTAATAAAATGGAAATAATCAAGATCTTAATAAGATTAAAAATAATTTGTGTGAAGTTCTTGGCATGTAATAGATATTCAACAAAGAGCAGCCACTAGTATATATCCTAACTCAATCATTCTTGTCTGGAAATCCACCCACTTTCATTACTAGGGGACTTCTTTTCATTTCTCATAGCCCAGTGGTATTATCCATTCCCCTTTGAATGTCAGCCCTAGGCACTCAGAAAGAATTAGATGTTCAGCCTTTGCTTGCTAATATAACTTTTCATCTGCTTGGTAATAGCACTGTCACTCATGCATGCTTACTTTTCCCATTATCATGATCACAAGACTGTTAGCTCTGGAAGGCAAAAACTGTCTGATTCATATTTTTATCACTAGGTGTTTGGAGTTCCTACTCTGTCAATAAACACCATGTGCTATATGCTGATGCCACATTTTGACAGTGATGTTATGTCTAAAATCAAACACTAGCTTAAATCATGGAAGAACCTGGTAACTTTGGATTATGTGAAACAAATGGTTTCTTTGAATACATACCTCAGTTTTAACTGGAATAACAATAGATGACTTTAATGAAGTTTTGAAGCTTGGGAAGCCATAGGATGATAGAGATAGATGGGATTTTACGATCATCTGGCTGGTCCTTTGAAAATGGCAGAGTAGAAGGGCATGTGCTCATCTCCTCCTGTGAGAGCACCAAAATCACAGCTAGCTGTTGAACAATCATCGACAAAAGGATGCTGGAACTGACCAAAAAAAGATACCCCAAGTCCAAAGACAAAGAAGAAGCCACAGTGAGATGGTAGGAGGGGCACAATCATGATAAAATCAAGTCTCTTACCTGCCGGGTGGGTGATACACAAACTGGAGAACAATAATGCCAAGGAAGTTCTCCCACGGTTTGTGAAGGTTCAGAACCCCACGTCAGGCTTCCCAGTCTACAGACCCAAGAAAGGGTCTGGGAATTCCCAGAGACACTGATCTTGAAACCCAGTAGGATTTGATTACAAGACTTCCACAGGTCTGTGGGAAACAAAGATTCCAGGCTTGGGGAGCCTGCACACAAACAAAACCTTGTGTGCACCAAGACTCAGAGGAAAGGAGCAAAGGAGCAGTGACCCCATAGGAAACTGAACCAAAACCACCTCCTAGTGTTGGAGGATCTACTGTGGAGGCATGGTTCAGCAGGGGCTCACCACAGCAACGGGGGTACTGGCAGCAGCTGCCTGGGAGGGTCCCCTTTGGCATAAACATACTTGGAAGTCACCATCCCAAATGAAGGGACAAGATAAAACCCCAGAAAAAAACAGCTAAATGAAGTGGAGATAGGCAAATTTTAGGAAAAGAATGCAGAACAATGATAGTGAATATGACTCAAGATCTCAGAAAAAGAATGGAGGCAAAGATTGAGAAGATTCAAGAAATATTTACCAAAGATCCACAAGAACTAAAGAACAAGCAAACAAAGATGAATAATACACTAGAGGGAATCCATAGCAGAATAATTGAGGCAGAAGCATGGATAAATGACCTGGAGTACAGAGTGGTGGAAATCATTGTCACAGAACAGAATATACAGAAAATAATGAAAAGAAATTAAGACAGTCCATGAGACCTCTGGGTCAACATTAAATGGATCAACATTCACATTATAGGGGCCCCAAAAGGAGAAGAAATAAAGGATCTATGAAATATTTGAAGAAATAATAGCTGAAAACTTCCCTAACATGGGAATAGAAATAATTAACCAAGTCAGGAAGCACGGAGAGTCTGAGGCAGGATAAATCCAAGGAGGAACACATTGAGACACATAATAATCAAGCTGAGAAAAATTAAAGATGGAGATCAAATATTAAAACAACAAGGGAAACACAACAAACAACATACGGGAACTCCCATCAGGCTATCAGCTGATCTCTCAACAGAAACACTACAAGCCAGAAAGGAATGGCATGATATATTAAAGTGATGAAAAAGAAGAACCTACAACCAAGAATACTCTACCCAGCAAGACTCTCCTTCATATTTGATGGAGAAATCAAAAGCCTTCCACACAAGCAGAGGTTAAGATAATTTGGCACCGCCAAACCAGCTTGACAATAAATGCTAAAGGAACTTCTCTAGGCAGAAAATGAGAGAATGAAAAGCCCTACCTACAGAAAATAAAAACAAAACAATTAAGAAAATGGTAGTAGGATCATATATATCAATAATTACCTTAAATGTAAATGGATTAAATGTACCATCCAAAAGACATGACCTGTTGAGTAGATGCAAAAATGTGCATGTATGCACTTCCACTTACCACATCACTCTTCTTGACCCCCTAAATTGTAAGCAGTTATTTTATATTCCTAGGTTAATCATGTTCTCATTATGACTTGCAATTGTAATTATCCTTTATTTTTGGTTTGGTTATTGGTTGTGAAAACTGATGAACATCTTTTACTATTGTGACTATGTATTACTCAGTACCATTGTGCTATGATTGGTCAACAGAAAAATTGTATAATTTTACATCAACAAAACTGCGATTTAATAGAAAAACCTATACTTAGTTTTAAAACTCCAGATGCATATCAAAATAATCTTGGAATTTTTTTAAAATACAAATGCCAAGGTATTGCTTTTTTTATTCCCCCCCCCCAGAGATACAAATATGTTTCCAGTAAGTGCCCATGTTAAGAAAACTGCTGGACTATAGGAGGATATTTTACTTTTATCTAGTTTGTTTCACATTTTCTATTTCATATTTAGTGCTTCCACTTCATTTAGTTTATGTTTTCCAATTTCTCCATCTCTCTTTTTTTGTCCTTTCTCATGTCTTTATCAAGCATAGTAGAATACTTTTTGTATATATATATATATATAATATATATGTACTTTAGACAACTTATGATTTTTTGCATAATTATAAAGCTTATTAAAAAGCAGAGACATGACTTTGCCAAAAAAGGTCCAGCTAGTCAAAGCTATGGTTTCTCCAGTAGTCATGTATGGATGTGAGAGTTGGACTATAAAGAAAGCTGAGCACTGAAGAATTGATGCTTTTGAACTGTGGTGTTGGAGAAGACTCTTGAGAGTCCTTTGGACTACAAGGAGATCCAACAAGTCCATCCTAAAGGAAATCAGTCCTGAATATTCATTGGAAGGACTGATGGAGCTGAAACTCCAATACTTTGGCCACCTGATGTGAAGAACTGACTCATTTGAAAAGACCCTGATTCTGAGAAAGATTGAAGTCCAGAGGAGACAGGCATGACAGAAGGTGAGATGGCTGGATGGCATCACAGACTCAATGGACATGAGTTTGAGTAAAGTCCAGGAATTGGTGATGGACAGGGTGGCCTGGCATGCTGCAGTCCATGGGGTCACAACCAGTTGGACATGACTGAGAGACTGAACTGAACTGAAAATCTCATGACATTTTGATCCACTTGTTTGACTTAGTATGAATAGAATGCTAGATTTATAATTTTAAAAATATTTATGCAAAAAGAAACAAAGGTTTTCCACATAGTGCAGGGAACTACAGTCAATATCTTGTAATAACCTATAATGGAAAAGAATTTCAAAAGGAGACTATGTGTATAAATATAACTGAATCACACACACAAAAAATAACTCTACTTTTTGAAATTTAGTAATGTTTATATTTTTGCCAGTGTTTCTAAATGTCCTATGGATATCTAATAACAATGTATGAGATAAAATAAATTAAGTATGTTTCTGTAGGATATGATTAATATAAATTAAATATGAGTCTATTATATTTAATTATTAATGACATCATTCAAGATGCTCTTATTCTTATTTTTCAGCACTCAATAAACTATTTACAGAGAAATGTTAATATGTCTCACTATTAACATATATTTTTTCTTTTTCTTTTTTTCTGACTTCTGCTTTATGTATCTTTGTTTCTTTGCTGTTAAGGTGTCTAATGGCTTATGATGTCTATCTTCTTTGGGAATTTTACTTTTTATCATTAAAAATATTCATCTCTGTTTCATTTAAAATAAATAAATTAAAAAAATAATAAAGCAAACAAAAATAATCTGGAAAAATATTGTCAATTTATAATGAGAAAACTGTGCAATAAATGAAATGTTTAATAACTAAGACATTTAATAACTTACCTAAGTGCAAATAGTGTTAGAAATAATTTAAGATCCAACTTCCACTGAGTGCCATCACTGAGGCAATTGTTTTATGATCATTATGCACTTTGTTAACAAAAAATATATATATATGTATATATTTTCACTAAAGTTAATGCTTACTACTTATAACATTTAATTGATTTTTATAATGACCCTCAGAAGTAGAATAAAATTTGGATTCAAAGTATAGATAAATAAAGAAATTCTGAGAGAGGCTGAATCTTTAATTCTGTATCAGAGAAACTCACCTGCGGCGGCCATACATGAAGCACGTACTTGATTCTTTAAACTGTATTCTTTCACCATATCTCACTTCTGTACCTAAATTAACCCAATCCAATAGGGGTTTTGTTGTTGTTCTTATTTAGTTTTGCAATCAATTACTAAATATCATGTCTTAAAGAGGATTTAGATTCATAGTATAATTGAGCAGAACGTACACAGGTGGATTTTTTGCCTTTTTTTAATACACACACACACACACACACACACACACACACGTCCTTCCCACCAGAGTCATGCATTGGTTACAAAGGATGAGCCTGGAATGATACATCATAATCATCCAAAGTCCTTAGTTTACACCAGGGTTCATTATTGGTGTTTTACAATCTATGCTGCTGCTGCTGCTGCTAAGTCGCTTCAGTCATGTCTGATTCTGTGAGACCCCATTGATGGCAGCCCGCCAGGCTCCCCCTTCCCTGCGATTCTCCAGGGAAGAACACTGGAGTGGGTTGCCATTTCCTTCTCCATTACAATCTATGGGTTTAGACAAATACATAATAACATGAATCCTTCATTGAAGTAGCATACAGAATAGTTTCATTTTTCTAAACTTCCTCTATGTTAGCCAACCATCCTTCCCTCCTTCCCAGCCACTGCTGCTGCTGCTGCTGCTGCTAAGTCGCTTCAGTCCTGTCTGACTCTGTGCGACACCATGGACGGCAGCCTACCAGGATCCCCCCCGTCCCTGGGATTCTCCAGGCAAGAACACTGGAGTGATTTGGGAGAATGGCACTGAAACATGTATAATATCATATATGAAATGAATCGCCAGTCCAGGTTCGATGCAGGATACAGGATGCTTGGGGCTGGTGCACTGGGATGACCCAGAGGGATGGTATGGGGAGGGAGGTGGGAGGGGCGTTCAGGATGGGGGACACGTGTATACCTGTGGCAGATTCATGTTGATGTATGGCAAAATCAATACAATATTGTAAAGTGATTAGCCTCCAATTAAAATAAATAAATTTATTTAAAAAAAAAACACACACATACATTGGAATGGGTTGCCATTTCCTTCTCCAATGCATGAAACTGAAAAGTGAAAGTGAAGTCGCTCACTCGTGTCGGACTCTTAGCGACCCCGTGGACTGCAGCCTACCAGGCTCCTCCTTCCATGGGATTTTCCCAACCTCTAGCAACTACTAATTATTTTACTGTCTCTATAGGTTTGCCTTTTACAGAATCTCATATGGTTGGAATAATACAACATGTAGCCTTTTCAGAATAGTATCTTTCACTTATTAATACACATTTAAGTTTACTTGATGTTTTTATAGCTTGAGAGCTCAATTACTTTTAGTGCTGAATAATATTCCATTGTCTGAATGTACCACAGTTTATCTATTCATGAACTGAAAGATATATTGGTGTCTTCCAAGTTTTGGCAATTATTACTAAAACTACTATAAATATCCACATGCAGGTTTTGTGTGGATGCAATTTTCTATTTTGGGGGGTAAATTCCAAGGCGTTTGTTTATTTTTGTAAGAGATTTCCAAACTGTCTTACAAAGTAGCTGCATCATTTTGCATCCCCACAGCAATGAAAGTCAGTTCATGCTCCACATCCTCAACAGCAGGTGCCATTCTAACAGATGTTAGAGTGGTTTGTCATGTTTTAATTTGCAATTTTCTAGAGACATAATGTTAAATATCTTTTCATGTGCATATTTTCTATTTTTATATATCCTTTGATGAGATATCTATTTACGTTTTTGGCCTATTTTTAATTGAGCTGTTTATTTTCTTAAAGTCGGTAAGAGTTCTTTCTATATTTTAGATAATAACACTTTATCAGATGTATACTTTCCAAATATTTTCTTAGTCAATGACATTGTCTATCACCAAATATAAATTTTTAATTTAAATGAAATATACCTTATTATTTGCTTTTTCATGTATCATGTGCCACTGTTATACCTAAAAGACTTTTGCCATACTCAAACACCTCTAAGCTTTTTTCATATGTTAACTTCTAAGAGTTTTATAGATTTGAATTTGACATTTAGGTCTTTTGATTCATTTTAAGTTAATCTATGTGAAGATATGTGTCTAGGTTCACTTTTTTGCATATGCATATTCAGTTGTTCCAGTCAGCATCATTTGTTTAAAAAACTATCTTTGTTTCATTGTAATACCTTTGCTTCTTTGTTAGACATGAGTTGACCATGTTTCATTTCAGTTCAGTTCAGTCACTCAGTCGTGTCTGACTCTTTGCGGCCCGGTGGACTGCAGCACGCCAGGCAACTCCCGAAGTCCACCCAAACCCATGTCCATTGTGTCAGTGATGCCATCCAACCATCTCATCCTCTGTTGTACCCTTCTCCTTCTGCCCTCAATCTTTCCCAGCATCAGGGTCTTTTCAAATGAGTCAGCTCTTTGCATCAGGTTGCCAAAGTATTGGAGTTTCAGCTTCAACATCAGGCCCTCAAATGAATACCCATCTTTAGGGGTCTATTTCTTGTCACTCTATTCTGTTCTTTTTTGGCCAGTGTCAACTATCTTGAATTGTTTTTGTTGTTCAGTTGCCAAGTCATGTCTGAGTCTGCTACCCCATGGACTGCAGCATGCCATGCTTTCCTGTCCCTTACCATCTCCTGAAGGAAGTTTGCCCAAATTCATGTCCACTGTATTGGTGATGCCATCCAACCACCTCATCCTCTGTCTCCCTCCTCTCCTTCTGCCTTAAACATTTTCAAAGATCAGGGTCTTTCCTTGATGAGTCAGCTCTTCATATCAGGTGGCCAAAGTATTGGAACTTCAGTTTCAGCACCAGCCCTTCCAATGGGTATTCAGGATTGATTTCCTTAAGGATTGACTGGTTTGATCTTCTTGCAGTCCGAGGGACTCTCAAGAGTCTTCTCCAGCACCACAATTTGAAAGCATCAATTCTTCAGTGTTCAGCCTTCTTCATGGCCCAACTCTCACATCTATACATGACTACTGGAAAGATCATTCATTGCTTTGGTTATATGGACCTTTGTTGTCAAAATGATGTTTTTGCTTTTCAACACACTGTATAGTTTTGTCATAGCTCTTCTTCTAAGAAGCAATCGTATTCTAGTTTCATTGTTTCAGTCACCGTCCACAGTGATTTTAGAGCCCAAGAAGAAGAAATCTGTCATTGCTTCCACCTTTCCCCCTTCTATTTGTCATGAAGTTATGAAACCAGATGCCATGATCTTAGTTTTTTTTTTTTTTTTAATTGAGTTTTTGGTTGCCTTTTCACTCTCCCCTTTCACTCAAATCAAGAGGTTCTTTAGTTTCTCTTTACTTTCTTCCATTAGAATATGGAAGAATAGAATGCCCATAGAATATGGGCATATCTGATATTATTGATATTTCTCCCATCTGTTTAAGAATTTTTCGTGTTTTGTTATGATCCACTGTAGTTTTATAGTAACACAAGTAGTGTTAGTTCTCCAATTTGTTCTTCTACTTCAATATTGTGTTGGTTATTCTGAATCCTTTGCCTTTCTGTATAATCTTTAGATAAGTTTGTTTATATCCACAAAATAACTTACCTGAATTTTGATGGGGATGTCATTAAAGTCCCATGTCAAGTGGGAGTAATAAGGTAAAAATAAATTTCTGTAAGAACAACTATCATTTGAGTTTTTGGAAGCAAGCCATGAAGTAAATTTCTTTAAAAAGGAAGATGTTGAGACAAGATTCAAGAGGGTGGCTTAGAAAGATCCTGAACTTACCTCCTCCCACAGACACAACAACTCTATTACTACATATGGATTAATTCCCCTGAAATTGATCTGAAATCTGGATAAGCAGTGTCTTCACAACAAAACAGAAAAAGACAGTATCTGGGTGGGTAGAAGAGCAGAGAGATGGACTTACCAAAGGAAAATCAACACTCTGTCCATGGTAACCCTCAGATAGGAAGGATTACAAAGCTACAGTTATTTTCCCTGGGAAGCAGATGATTTGACCTCCAAATCAGATACCCCAAATCTCAGATCCTGCACCAGAAAGGTGCCCCCCCATAAACTTATGTCTTTGAAACCCAATAAGAAATATATTCAGAAAAACTATAGAGTTTCAAGGCTTCCCTCATAGCTCAGTTGGTAAATAATTCACCTGCAATTCAGGAGACCCTGGTTCAATTCCTGTGTCAGGAAGATCTGCTGGAGAAGGGAAAGCATACCTACTCCTATTCGTTGGCTTCCCTTGTGGCTCAGTTGGTAAATAATCCATCTGCAATGTGGGAGACCTGGGTTTGATCCCTGGGTTGGGTGAATTCCCCTGGAGAAGCAAAAGGCTACCCACTCCAGTATTCTGGCCTGGAGAATTCCATGGACTGTATAGTCCATAGGGTCACAAAGAGTCAGACATGAGTGAGCGACTTTCACTTTCATAGAGTTTCAGGAAACAAAACCTCCACTTTTATTGGAACCATGTGCAGACTCAGTTAACCCATAAAATAACACAAAAACATCAAGTTTAAAAGCACAAGGACAACAAATGAATGAGGACTCACTTACTAATCTTGAAGCATGTTCTGGAGAGTCAGGGACAAGTAGGGAAACACCTTGGGAACAGAGACACTCCCTCTCAAGAATCATTTTTTTTTTTTTCCAAATAAAATACAAGTCAGGAAATTGCATAATGATAAAGAATTCAATCCAATAAGAAGATATGACTTTCACAAATGCACCCAATGTAGGAGCACCAAGGTGTATAAAGAGAATTTTAATGGACTTAAAAGGAGAAATTTAAAACAGCACAATGACATTAGGAAACTTTAAAACCTCATTTTTATCAATGGATAGATGATTCATACTGTAATTTAATAAGAAACACCATTTCAGATTAGATATTTAGAGTTAATTGTCATATATAGAATATCCCATCTGAAGGCATCAAAATACACATTTATCTTTCAAGGACCCATGGATCATTATCCAAGAAACATCACATGTTAGTCACAAAACAAGCCTCAGTAAAATAAAGGAGACTGAAATAACGGCAAGCATCTTTACCACTCACAATGTCATGAAACTAGAAATCAATCACAAGAAAAAGCAACAAAAAATATGCTACCCAACAAGTAATGTGTCATCAAAAAAGAGGAGACATAAAAAGCATGTAGAGAGCAGCAAAAACAAATACAACATACTAAAATCTATGAGATGCAGCAAAGTTGATTCTGAGAGGGAAGATTATAGCAAGACAGGCCTACCTCAAAAAATAGGAAAATGTCCCCAAAATAATCTAACTTTACACATTAAAGAGCTATAAAAAAAAGTACAAAGTGAAAATTTAATAAAAAGAAGGGAACAATAAAATTCAAAGCATAAATAAATAAAAGAGAGGCCAGAAAAGTAATGAAAAAGATCAATAAAATTAAGAGCATGTCTTTCAAAAGATAAAATTGACAAGACTTTATTTAGATTAATCACAACACAAAAGAGGATCCAAACAAATAGAATCAGACACTAAAGGGAAGAAATTACAATACAGCACAGAAATAAAAAGACCATTAAGAGATAACTATGAACAATTAAACACCAACAAATTGGACAACAAAATTGGTATAGAGAGAATATATCACAACATAATAAAGGTTTTACATGATAAACCCACAGATACCATCATACTGAATGGTGGAAAGCTGGAGGTTTTCCTTTAAGATCAAGAACAGAACTCTCACCTCTTTTATTCGACATAATAATAAAAGTCTTGACTACTGCTGCCAGCCATGATGCTTGAAGGGACCACCACACCTTTACACCTCCATATTAAGGGGATAACATAGGGTGAGGAAAGAGACAGACAATATCCAAACTAAAAACAGCCTCAGTTTCATACAAGATGTAGAAGGGACTTGAACTTATCCACTGTAATGAAAATATCAAAATGAAAAGGAAATGCTGAACAGTAATCAACAAATGAGACTGGAACCAAACAAAAAATATATTTTACACTTAAAGACAAAGAAGCCGTAGAAAATGATGGGAAAGTAATTTGGCTATAAAATCAAATCCCATACCTTCCAAGTGGGCAACATCCAAACTGGAAAATAATTATATCACTGAAGTTCTCCAACATGAGTTATAGGTCTAAGTCCCACACCAGGCTACCTAGAGTGGAGGTCTAGCAATTGGAAGAGGAGTCGTTTGACCATTTGATTTTGAAGGTCAGGAAGGCTTGAGTACAGGAGCTTCATAGGATTGAAACAGATACTCCACTCTTGGAAAGCACACAGAAAGTTTCATATGCACTGGAACCAAGCATTAAACAGTGACTCCATAGACATGAAGTGAAGTGAAATGAAGTGAAGTCACTCAGTTGTGTCTGATTCTGCGACCCCATGGACTGTAGCCTGCCAGGCTCCTCTGTCCATGGGATTCTCCAGGCGAAATACTGGAGTGGGTTACCATTTCCTTCTCCAGGTGATCTTCCCAACCCAGCGATTGAACCTATGTCTCCCTCATTGGAGGAAGACGCTTTAACCTCTGAGCCACCAGGGAAGCCAGGGCCAAAACTACCAGTGAGCCTTGGAGTGCCTTTGGACAGATGGGAGTTGTCTCTGGGGCAAGGACACAGGTGACAGAGATCCCAGGGTGTAGGGATTGGCATGAGCTCTCCCAGAGGTCAACATTTTGGCTCCAAGACTTGGACCCATCCAATAGACTTCAGATTCTAGTTCTGGGACAGTTCAGGCCCAACAACCAATAGGATGGGAACACAGCCACAATCATGAGCAAATGGGTTGCCTAAAGTTATACTGAGCTTACAGATATTTCTATACATATCACTTGTCACAGCCTGCCCATTGGAGGGAAAAAAATCCAAATCCACCCAAAAGTTGGCAGGCACTAGTCCTTCCAACCAAGAAGCATGTACAACTCCTTGGATCAATCTCACACACAAAAGGGAAGACAAGAAACAAGAAGAACTACAATCTCGAAGCCTGTGGAAAGAATACGACAAATACAGAAAGTTAGACAAATGAGAGTACATAAAAATATGGTCCAAAAAAGAAACAAGATAAAAACCCAGAAGAAAAACTAAAACAAGATGTCTACTCTCACTACTTTTATTCGACATAATTTTGGAAGTCCTAGCCATGGCAAACAGAGAAAAAAGAAAGAAACAAAACAAAGTCAAATTGGAAAATAAGAAGTAAAGTTGTCACTCTTTGCAAATGACATGATATTACACACAGAAAATTCTAAACATGCTACCAGAAAACTAGAGCTCATCAATAAATTCGGTGAAGTTTCAAGATGCAAATAAATACACAGAAATATGTTGCATTTTTATACACTAACAACAAAAGATCAGAAAGAAAAATTAAAGAAATAATCAAATTTACTATCTCTAATAAAAAGAATAAAATACCTAGTTATACACTTACCTAAGGAGGCAAAAGACCTATACTTTGAAAACTATGACACTGATGAAAGATCATGGAGATGACACAAACAGATGGAAAGATATACCATATTCTTGGAATAGAAGAATCAATAGAGTCAACATGACTATACCACCCAAGGTGATACATATATTTAATGCAATTCCTATTAAATTACCACTGACATTTTCATAGAATTAGAACAAAAAATTTAAAATTAGCATGGAATCACAAAAGATCTCAAATATCCAAACCAATCATGGCAGAGGAGGGGAATAGAGCTAAAGGAATCAGGGTCCCTGACTTCAGACTACACTATAAATCCACAGTCATCAAAAAAGTATGGTTCTGTCAGAAATATAGTTGAACAGAACAGGATAGAGAGCCCAGAATAAAACCCACACATCTATGGTCAGTGGATCTATGGCAAAAAAAGAAAGAATATACAATGAAGGAAAGGCAATCTCATCAATAACTGATGCTTGGAAAATTAGACAGCTATATGTAAAATCATGAAATTAGAACATTCTGTAACATCATATATATAAAAAAAAACTCAAAATATATTAAAGACCTAAATATAATGCCAGATATTACAAAACTCTTAGAGGAAAGCATGCAGAACACACTTTCACATAATTTGTAGCAATATATTTATGGATACACCTCCTAGAGTAATGATGATAAAAATAAAAATAAACAAATGGCACATAATTAAATTTAAAAGTTTCTCACAGCAAAAGAAGCCATAAACAAAAATAAAAGACAATCCACAGAATGAGAGAAAATGAATCAGTAAGCAGAGGATTAATCCCCAAAATATGCAAACAGCTCATGTAGCTCTGTATTAAAAAGGACAAACAATCAAATAATTCAATTAAAAAAAAATGAACAGATGATCTAGATACACACTTCCCCAAAGAAAACATACATACATACAGATGGGCAAGGGGCACATGAACAGAGGCTAAACATTGCAAATTAGAGAAATGCAAATCAAAGGTACTATTATATATAATCTCACAGCAGTAAGAATGGCGTCATAAAAAAGTCTACAAACAAAAAATTCTGGAGAGTGTGAGGAGAAAAGGTAACCCTACTACATTATTGGTGGAAATGCAAGCCTAAACTTCCAGATGTTCAAGCTGGAATTAGAAAAGGCAGAGGAACCAAAGATCAAATTGCCAGCATCTGATGGATCACAGAAAAAGCAATAGAATTCCAGAAAAACCTTTACTTCTGCTTCATTGAATACACTAAAGCCTTTGTATGGATCACAACAAACTGTGGAAAATTCTTAAAGATATGGGCATACCAGACCACTTTACCTGACTCCTGTGAAACCTCTATGGAGGTCAAGAAGCAACAGTTACAACCGGACATGGAAAAAAGCACTGGTTCAAAATTGGGAAAGGAGTACACTCTGCTTATTTAAATTATGTACAGAGTATATCATGCAAAATTCTGGGCTGGATGAAGCACAAGCTGGAATAAAGAGTGCCAAGTTAAATATGAGTAACTTCAGATACGCAGATGAAACCACCCTTATGGCAGAAAGAGAAGAGGAACTAAAGAGCCCTTTGATGAAGGTGAAAGAGGAGAGTGAAAAAGCTGGCTTAAAACTCAACATTCAAAAAACTAAGATTACGGCATCCTGTTCCACCTCTTCATGACAAATAGATGGGGAAACAATGGAGACAGTGAGAGACTTTATTTTCTTGGGCTCCAAAATCATAGCAGATGGTGATTACAGCTATGAGATTAAAGGATGCTTGCCCCTTGGAAGAAAAGCTATGACAAACCTAGACAACATATTAAAAAAGCAGAGACACTACTTTGCTGACAAAGGTCCAAATAGTAAAAACTATCATTTTTCCAGTCGTCATGTATGGATGTGAGAGTTGGACCATAAAGAAGGCTGGCCACTAAAGAACTGATGCTTTTGAACTGTGGTATTGGAGAAGACTCTTGAGAGTCCCTTGGACTGCTAGGAGATCAAACCAGTCAATTCTAAAGGAAATCAACCCTGAATATACATTGGAAAGATTAATGCTGAAGCTGAAGCTCCAATAGTTTGGCCACCTAATGCAAAGAGCCAACTCATTAGAAAATACCCTGATGCTGGGAATGATTGAAGGCAGGAGAAGAAGGGGAACAGAGGATGATACGGTTGGATGGCTTCACTTACTCACTGGACATGAGTTTGAGCAAGCTCTGGGAGATGATGAAGGACAGGGAAGTGTGGTGTGCTGCCATCCATGAGGTCACAAAGAGTCGGACATGACTGAGCAAATGAACAACAACCACTATGGAGAATAGTATGGAGACTTCTTAAAAA
The DNA here is from genome assembly GCF_032452875.1 of Bos javanicus. Classification (NCBI taxonomy): domain Eukaryota; kingdom Metazoa; phylum Chordata; class Mammalia; order Artiodactyla; family Bovidae; genus Bos; species Bos javanicus. The sequence goes on from NC_083882.1 coordinate 3,075,177, forward strand.
CTATAACTAAGAGCACTGTAATATCTAGGAATTCCATGCATGGGCATATCTGCATAGAAAATCATAATTTAAAAAGATACATATGCCCCAATGATCATAGCATCTGTATTTGCAATAGCCAAGACATTGTGCCAACTTAAGTATATGTTGACAGAAATAGAGAAGAAGATGTGGTCCATCTATACAATAGAATATTTCTCAGCCATTAAAAAGAATGAAATAATGTCACTTGCAGCAACATGAATAGACCTGGAGCCTATCATACTGAGTGAAGACAGATATCATATGATATCATTTGTATATGGTATCTTAAAAAAATAGAAATGAACTTATTTACAAAACAGAAACACACTTTGAAAAAAAAAAACTTTTGTTTTTCAAAAGGTAGCATGGTGGAGGTGGAGAACAATTTAGGAGTCTTGTATTAGCATATATCCAGTACTATATATAAAATAAATAAAAACAAAGAACTACTGTATAGCACAAGTAACTCTGTAATAACATATATGGGGAAAAAAATCTGTAAATATCCTTAAAAAAAAAAAGTCCTAAAAACCTCAATCAAAATATAAAAAAGAAATAAAAAGCATAAAATTCAGAAAGAAAGAAGTAAAACCATCACTATTTGCAGATGTAATATGTAAACTTAAAAAAAAGTGGGGAGGGGCTCCATAAAATGTTAGCATTAATGAGTTATTCAGCAAAGTCACAGAATGCAAAATTAATATACATAAATCTATAGTGTTTCTATGCACTAAAAATGATTATCAAAAAATAAGCAAGCCCAATTTCAATTGTATCAAAAAGAATACAGCATATAGGGATTAGTTTAACTATGGACCTGAAAGATATGTACATTGAAATGTATGAGATATTGATGAAATATTTTGAAGTATACATGATAATAGAAAGATATTTTGTGCTCATGCTTTGAAGACTTGTTAAAATGTTCATAATACCCAAATCATTTTATAGAATCAATACAATCCTTATTAAACTTCCAATGGCCTGATTCACAGAACAAGAACAAATAATTCTAAATGTGTATGAAACTACAGAAGATCCTGAATAGTCAAACTACTACAAAACTACATGATAATAGCACAAAAATAGAAACACAGATCCATAGGACAGAGTGGAAAGCCTAGAAATATACTCACATATATTTGGACATCTAATCTATGACAAAGAAGCAATGAACATACAATGGAGAAAGAGAGGTCTTTTTGTTTTGTTTTGTAGCTTGATAAATTGTACTGAGAAACTGGACTGCCACATGGAATAGAAGGAAACTTCTATCTTGTGCCACATGTATAAATCAACTCAAAACTTAATGTAAGACGTGAAACTATAAAATTCCTGGAACAAAACAAATCTCATTGACATTGGTTTAGCAATATTTTTGTATATCTGTCTTGTGACTTAGGAAAAACAAAGATAAAAATAAACAAGTGAGACTACAGTAAACCAAAAACCTTTGCACAGTGAAAGAACTCATAATCAAAGTGAAAAGGTAAGCTACTAAATGGAAGAAAATGTGTAAACCATAAACCTGATGAGGTTCATATCCAAAATATATAAAGAACTCCTGTAACTCAACAGTGATAAAATAGGCAGTCCTATTAAAAATATGCAGAGGATCTGAATAGATATTTTACAAAGAAGACATACAGATGGCCAACATGAACATAAAAAGATGTTCAACATCACTTATTCTAAGGAAAATGCAAATCAAAACCGCATTTACATGTCGCCTCACATCTCTTAGAATGGCTATTATCAAAAGGACAGTAAATGACAAATGTTAGAGAGGATATGGAGAAAATGAGAAACTTGTACACTGTTGGTGGGAGTGTAATTGAGGCAGCCACTATGAAAAATATTTTGAAAACCCTCAAAAAAAAAAAAAAAAGAAATTACCACCTCTGGCTATTTATCTGAAGAACCTGAAAGCACTAATTCAAAAAGATATATGTACCTCCATGTCTATTGCAAAATTATTTACAATAGACAGAGATGGAGAAAACCTAATTGTCCATTTATGGATGAATAGAAAAAGACAATCTGATGTACATTTTCACTGAAATACCCCTCAGATGTAAAAAAGAATAAAATCCTGACATTTAAGACAACATGGATAGGCCTTGAAAGTATTATGGTAAGTGAAATATGTCAGACAATGAAAGACAATTAGTGTATATATATATACACACACACATATATATATATATGCAATTTAATGAAATTGCTCATATATATATATATGTTATTGTATATATAGATACATGAGTGTGTATGTGTATATATATATATATGTACATTATATAATCAAGGGACCTATCCAAGAAGAAGATAAAACAATTGTAAATATGTACATGCCTAAAATAAGATAATTTAGATACACAATGCAAATATTAGCATAAATAATGGGAGAACTTTACAATAACATATTAATATTCAATTCAGTTCAGTCTCTCAGTCATGTCCGACTCTTTATGACTCCATGAATCGCAGCATGCCAGGCCTCCCTGTCCATCACCAACTCCTGGAGTTCACTCAGACTCACATCCATCGAGTCAGTGATGCCATCCAGCCATCTTATCCTCTGTCATCCCTTCTCCTCCTACCCCCAATCCCTCCCAGCATCAGAGTCTTTTCCAATGAGTCAACTCTTCACATGAGGTGGCCAAAGTACTGGAGTTTCAGCTTTAGCATCATTCCTTCCAAAGAAATCCCAGGGCTGATCTCCTTCAGAAAGGACTGGTTGGAACTCCTTGCAGTCCAAGGGACTCTCAAGAGTCTTCTCCAACACCACAGTTCAAAAGCATCAATTGTTCAGCACTCAGCTTTCTTCAAAGTCCAATTCTCACATCCATACATGACCACTGGAAAAACCATAGCCTTGACAAGACAGACCTTTGTTGGCAAAGTAATGTCTCTGCTTTTCAATATGCTACCTAGGCTGGTCATAACTTTTCTTCCAAGGAGTAAGCGTCTTTTAATTTCATGGCTGAAGTCACCATCTGCAGTGATTTTGGAACCCAAAAAACATATTAATATTATGAGGCTTTAATATCTGACTTGGAGAATTTTGAGCATTACTTTACTAGCATGTGAGATGAGTGCAATTGTGTGAAAAGGAGTGTGTCAAGGCTGTATATTGTCACCCTGCTTATTTAACTTATATGGAGAGTACATCACAAGAAACACTGGGCTGGAAGAACCACAAGCTGGAATCAAGATTTCCGGGAGAAATATCAATATAACCTGAGATATACAGATGACACCACCCTTATGGCAGAAAGTGAAGAAGAACTAAAAAGCCTCTTGAAGAAAGTGAAAGAGAAGAGTGGAAAAGTTGGCTTAAAGTTCAATATTCAGAAAACTAAGATCATGGCATCTGTTCCCATCACTTCATGGGAAATAGATGGGGAAACATTGGAAACAATGTCAGACTTTGTTTTTTGGGGTGCTCCAAAATCACTGCAGATGGTGATTGCAGCCATGAAATTAAAAGATGCTTACTCGTTGGAAGGAAAGTTATAACCAACCTAGGCAGCATATTAAAAAGCAGAGACATTACTTTGCCAACAAAGGTCCACCATCAAAGGTCCATCTAGTCAAGGCTATGGTTTTTCCAGTGGTCATGTATGGATGTGAGAGTTGAACTCTGAAAAAAGCTGAGCACCAAAGAATTGATGCTTTTGAACTGTGGTGTTGGAGAAGAGTCTTGAGAGTCCCTTGGACTGCAAGGGGATACAACCAGCCCATCCTAAAGGAGATCGTTCCTGGGTATTCATTGGAAGGACTGATGCTGAAGTTGAAACTCCAATCCTTTGGCCACCTCATGCTAAGAATTAACTAATTGGAAAAGACCCTGATGCTGGGAGGGATTGGGGGCAGGAGGAGAAGGGGACGACAGAGGATGAGATGGCTGGATGGCATCACCGACTCGATGGTAATGAATTTGAGTGAACTCCAGGAGTTCGTAATGTACAGGGAGGCCTGGCGTGCTGCAAATCATGGGGTCGCAGAGAGTCGGACGTGACTGAGTGACTGAACTGAACTGAATACCTGACTATGTCAGTGGACATATCATCTAGACAGAAAATCAATTTAAAAATTCATCTTTAAGAACACATTAAATTATATGGATTTAATATATACATGTAGAACATTCCATCCAAAAGCAACTGAATACATATTCTTATGAAGTACAAATGGACATCCTCCATGATAGATCACATGATAGCCTACAAAACAGTTTTCAGTTAATTGAAGAAAATTGCATTTAAAGCATCTTGTCTGACCTCAGTGCTCTGAGACTAAAAATCAACTAGAAGAAAAAAAAAAAAACTGCAGAAAGCATAAGCACATCGAGGTTAAACAAAAAACAACTAAACAACCAATGGAGCACTGAGGAAGTGAAGAATAAAATAAAAAATACTAGGGGATAGATGCAAATGAATCCACAATGATTCACAGCATAGAGAACACAGAAAAAGCCTTTCTAAGATAAATCTTAGCCTTACAACCTTAGCTCAGAAAACAAGAGAGTTCTCAAGTAAGCAGCTGAACCTCAGACCTAAAGAAACCAGCAAAAAGAAATAGACCTAAAGGGACTAGTAAAAAGAGAAAAGAAAAAAACAAAACAAAACCCAAAGATAGTAGGACAAACATCATAAAGATAAGAGTAGAAATAAATAAGAGACTAAAACACTATAGAAAAGATCAGTGAAACTAAGACTTAGTTCTTTGACATGACACCATAACACTTCTAGAAGAGATCATAGGCAAAACAATCTCTGAAATAAATGTTAAAAATGTTTGTTTGTTTGTTTTCAGATCAATCTCCAAATATAATAGAAATGAAAACAAAAATAAATAAGTGGAACTGAATTAAAATTACAAACATTTGCCTAGCCGAGAAAACCATCCACTAAACAAAAAGACATGGATGGGAGAAATATTTGGTAATGAAGTAACTGGAAAGGGCTTAATTTCTCAAGTATAAAAATAGTTCATACAAAACAACAACAATGACAACAAACCCAAAGAATCTAATGGAAAAATGGGTAAAAGACCTAAATAGACATTTTTTAAAGAAGATACACAGTGGCCAAGAGGCACAGCAAAAGATGTTCAGCATTGCCAATTATTAGAGAAATGAAAATTCAGTCTACAATGAGGAACCACTTCACACTGAGCAGAATGGCCAACATTAAAAATCTCCACAAAGAACAAATACTAGAGATGGTATGGAGAAAGGGGAACCCTACTATAATGTTGGTGGGAATGTAATTTGGTACAACCACTGTGGAAACAGTATGGAAGTTCCTTTAAAATCTTAAAGTAGAACTACCACATGAACCAGCAATCCCACTACTGGTCATATATCTGGAGGAAACCATAATTCAAAAAATACATGCACCCCAAAGTTCAACAGCAACACTATTTATAGGAGCCAAGATATTGAATCAACTCAAATATCTGTTGACAGAGGAAAGGAAGAAGAAGTGGTACATATATACAATGGAATATTACTCAGTCATAAAAATAATGAAATAATTATTAGTAATAAAGTAATGAATATTACTCAACCATAAAAATAATGAAAAATAATGAAATAATGACATTTTCAATAGCATGGGTGCAACTAGATATTCAGTTCATTTCAGTTCAGTCGCTCAGTCGTGTCCGACTCTTTGCGACCCCATGAATCGCAGCATGCCAGGCCTCCCTGTCCATCACCAACTCCCAGAGTTCACTCGGACTCACGTCCTTCGAGTCAGTGATGCCATCCAGCCATCTCATCCTCTGTCATCCCCTTCTCCTCCTGCCCCCAATCCCTCCCAGCATCAGAGTCTTTTCCAATGAGTCAACTCTTCACATGAGGTGGCCAAAGTACTGGAGTTTTGGCTTCACCATCATTCCCTCCAAATCATACTCATTGAAGTAAGTCAGAAAGAGAAAGACAAATAGTATATGATACCACTTATGTGAAATGTAAAATGTGGAACAAATGAACCCGTCTACAAAATGAAAAGCAGATTCACAGAGAGTAGCCTTGTGGTTGCCAATGCAAAGGGAGATTATGAAGTACATAGAAAAAAGAACAAGGTCCTACTGTATAGCACAGAGAATTATATTCAAAATCCTATGGTAAACCATAGTGGAAAATATTTTTAAAAAGAATGTATGTATATGTATAACTAACTAACTTTTCTGTATAACAGAAATTAACACATCATTGTAAATCAACTATACTTCAGTGAAACAAAGGATTTGATTCCTTGAAAGGAGAAACAACATTGATAAACTATTGGCCAGACTCATCAAGGGAAAAAAAAAATCAGTCCAAGTCAATAAAATTAGAAATTAAGAAAAGAGAAGTTACAGCTAACACCACAGAAACACAAAGGAGCCTAAGAGTACTATGAGCCACTATACAACAGTAAAATGGATAACCTAGAAGAAATGGACAAATTCTTAGAAATGCACAATCTCCCAAGACTGAACCACAAGAAATAGAAAATATGAATAGACCAATTGACAGTAAAGAAGTTGAATCAGTAGCAAAAATTTGTTCACATACAAATATCCAGGATGAGATGGCTTCAAAAGGGAATTCTACCAAATATTTAGAGATGAGTTAAAACCAATTCTTCTCAAGCTATTTCAAATCTTGCAAAGAAGTAATGGCTCAAAACTCATTCTATAAGACTGGTGTTATTTTGAAAGCAAAATCAAAGATCTCGCACACACAAAAATAAACTGACAAACCAATTTTCTGGAATGAATGTAGATGTAAAATACTCAACAACATATTAGCAAATTAAATCCAACAATGCATTACAAGGATTATATTCCATGATGAAGTGTGATTTATTTCAATATGCAAGGCTTTTTCACTGTCTTCAAATCAATCAATGTGATACACCACATTATCAAATAGAAAAGTAAAACCAAATGATCATCTCAAGCAGAAAAAGCTCCTGACAATATTTAACAACCATTTATGTCAAAAACTATCCAGAATTTGGGCATCATGGAAACATATCTCAACATAATAAAGACCATATATGAGAAGCCACAGCTAACATCATACTCAAAGACATAAACTGAAAACATTTCATCTAAGTTGAGGAAAAAGATTAGGATGACATGATACTATACACAGAAAATTCTGAAGAAACCAACAGAAGCTACTAGTTTATCAATGAATCTGATAAAGTTGCAGGATACAAAATTAATATATAAAGAATTGAAGAAACAATCTCATTTGCCACTGCATCAAAAATAATAAAATGCTTATGGATAGTATATCTAAGGAGGTAAAAACCTATACTCAGGAAACTATAAGGCACTGATGAAAGAAATTGAAGATGACACAAACACTGGAGAGATATACCATGTTCATGGACTGAAGAAGTAATATAATTAAAGCAATCATATTATCCAAGGCAATCTACAGAGTCAATTCAATCCCTACAAAAATACAAAGAACATTTTTTCACAGAATTAAAACAAATAATTTTTAAAATTGTATGGAAGTATAAAAGAAACAGTCAAAATGATCTTGAGAATGAAGTACAGAGCTGGAGATTTCACACTCCTTGACTTCCAAATATATTACAAAGCTTCAGTAATCAAAATAGTATGGTTCTGGCATGACAACAGACACATGAATCAACAAAACAGAATAGAGAACAAAGAGCTATGATAAGTTAATCTACTGCACAGGCGGTAAGAATACACAATGGAGAAAATAGTGTCTTTCAAAAATGGTGCTGGGAAAGTTGGACAGTAACAAGTAAAATAATTAAATTAAGCCACTTTTTCATGCTGCATGCAAAAATAAACTCAAAATAGGTTAAAAACTAAATTTAAGACTAGGAATCAAAATTTTTCTAGAGGAAAACATAGAAATAATTTGCAGCAATAATTTTTGGATTAAAGCAAAGGAAATAAATGCAAAATAAACAAATGGAATTTAATAAAATATTTTGCACAGCAGCAGCAAAGATATACACTTAAAGATAACCTGTTGAATGGGAGAAAAATATTTGCAATTGATATGACTGATAAAGGATTACTGCTGCTGCTGCTAAGTGCCATTGCCTTCTCCTATACAGGATTAATGGTCAAAAATGCATAAACAGATCAGAAACAATATCAAAACAAACAAACAACATAATTAAAAAATCAAATTATAGGCAGAAGGTCTTAATGGACATTTTCCAAAAAAAAAAAACATACAGATCTCCAAAAGGCACATGAAAAGATGTTCAATATTATTAATTATCAGAGATATCCAAATCAAACCACATGTTATCACCTCATACATGTTAGAATTGATATCATCTAAAGGGGCCCAGATATCAAATATTGGTGAGTTTTTAGTGCAAAGAGAAATGTTATATATATATATACTATTTTTGGTAATGTAAATTAGTGTGGCCATTGTGGAAAAGCATATGGGAGGCTCTCCAAAAGCTAAAAATAGAACCGCCATGCATGTGTATATGCTAACGCTCAGATGGTAAAAACTGTCATATAACCCAAGAATTCTACCTTTGGACATATATCTTAAAAAATGAAAACACCTAATTCAAAAAGATACAGGCAACCCAATATTTATAGCAGAATTATTTGCAGTTGCCAAGATATGAATTAACAGATGGGTGGAGAAAGAAAATGTGGTATGTATGTATATTCAAGGAACAGTCACAAAAAGAGAATGAAATTTTATCATCTGCAGCAGCATGGACAGACTGGGAGGGCATGGACTGGGATGGATTGCTATGGTTTTATAGTTACATGCTTGCTTGGGGATTGGTTTCCACAGAAGATAATCAAATTATTCTGTATAGTTTGCATCTGAAGGAAATACTTCTGATACATTGAAAGGAAGTTGATGTGAGTTTGGTGTAAGATTGTTGAATATAAGAGGAGTAGGCAATTAAAAATGTAAGGTCCAATATCCAAATATTCTTTGAAAAAATGTTTTTGAGCCTATATAAATTAAGTGTACTATTTGTACTGAATTTGGGGGTCATGAAAGTAGCAATTAATAATAACTTCAAAATAGAACTGGGCTTGATCCTATCCTCTTGTCTGAATTTTTGTTGTTGTTGTGTCAGTATGCATTCTGTATCATTGTTTCTCCAATTGCAAAACCAATCAGTAGTACTTGAAACCTTCCAACCACTTTAATATTTCTTATATCAACTTTTATTGAACAGTGATAAAACTTGCAAATAAACAATATTTTGATTTGGTTTTTATGGATATAAGAATCTAAAAGAGAATCAAATTCTAAGAAGCTAATAAAAATATAACTCAGTATTATTAATACAAATCTATTCAACATATAATTTCACTTTTTCTGAACTTAATATTTTCATTGTTACTTGGACTGAAAAGATGGGATTATTTAATTCAACATAATTCAACAAATATTTACTTAATGAGTATGATTTGTACAGAGTACTCTTTTAGACCTGTGAGATGCAGAAATTGTATTAAAAAAGCTTACAGTTTATTTACAATAAATGAATGAATGTGGTAATTATTATGATATAGTTGAAAAATATCACCCAGATCCCCTCCATTGCAAGTGGACTCTTTACCATCTGACCCACCAGGAAAGCCCTCTATAACCATATTTAGTATATTAAATGTCATTAGAGAAAGAAAACCAAACTGATTTTAGGGACCTCTCTGGCAGTCCAGTAGTTAAGAATCTGCCTAACAATGCAGAGGACACAGATTCATTCCTTGGTCTGGGAAGATTCCACATGCTATACGGCAACAAAGCCCATGTGCTGCAACTACTGAGTCTGTGTGTCCCAGAGAACATACCTGCAGCAAGAGAAGCCACTGAAATGAGAAGCCCATACACTGCAACTAGAGAATAGCTCCTGCTTGCTGCAAGTAGAAAAAGCCTTTATACAATAATGAAGACCCGGTGTAGCCAATAAATAAATACTCACTGCTTTTAAAGAAAGGTAATTAAATCTAGTGAGGAAATAATTAGTTTGAAAATATTATGAAGACAGAGATTAGGAGTAGATGGGATAGTGATATTTTACTTCAAATTTACAGCTTACCAGTGAATAGGATCATTTAGGAGATAAAGACAAGCAGGATAAAGATTTTGAATGCTTAAACAGAGGCTTTTGGTACCCTGCCAATATTCCCCTGGCAATTACCTCTATACTGGGTACTTCACCATCTCCTGGAGCTTGCTCAAACTCATTTCTATTGAGTCAGTGATGCCATTTCATCCTCTGCCATCCCCTTCTCCTTGGGCCTTCAATCTTTCCCAGCATCAGAGTTTTTTCCAGTGACTCAGCTCTGCTCTTCACATCAGGTGACCAAAGTATTGGAGCTTTAGCCTCAGCATCAGTTCCTCCAAATGAATATTCGAATTGATTTCTTTTAGGATTGACTGGTTTGATCTTCTTGCATGCCAAAGGAATCTCAAGAGTCTTCTCCAACAACACAGTTCAAAATAATCAATTCCTCAGCATCCATCCTTCTTTATGGTCCAGCTCTCACATCCATACATGACTATTGGAAAAACCATAGCTTTGACTAGATGGACATTTGTTGCCAAAGTAATGTCTCTGCTTTTTAATGGCTGTCTAGGTTTGCCTAGGCTTTTCTTCCAAGGATCAAGTGTCTTTTAATTTCATGGCTACGGTCACCATTTGTAGTGATTTTGGAGCCCCCCAAAATAAAAAAGTATCTCACTGTTTCCATTGTTTTCCCATCTATTTGCCATGAAGTGATGGGACCAGATGCCATGATCTTTGTTTTTTGAATGTTGAACTTTATGCCATCACATTTGCTCTCCTCTTTCACCTTCATCAAGAGGCTTTTTAGTTCCTCTTCACTTTCTGCCATAAAGGTGCTGTCATCTCCTTATCTGAGGTTGTTGATATTTCCCCTAGCAATCTTGATTCCAGTTTGTGCCTCATTCAGCCCAACATTTTGCATGATGTACTCTAGATAGAAGTTAAATAAGCAGGGTAAATCAGCATAGAAGTTAAATGTGCAGTACTAATGGGTCTTTCAAGGAGACATTTGTGGCAAATGCTATTCATGCCCTGCCCACACCCCTTCAACATTTAAATTCTATATGCCTAATGTTGCTTATCACAACTCTTTATGAGATATTTAACTTTTGACCAAGAAGATCTTTCTTCTCAATCTCTCTATTTTTGGTGAAACAATCTGTCTGGTAACCCTCAATGAACTTCCCAAACTCAAGGTTGAAATCATTATACAAGGTCATGTTTATCCCTCCAACAGACAGACTGACATAGGGACAGAGATGATATACAAGTTAAGTCAGATTCTTCCCAAATGTGTGATTCATAAGACTTAGAAGGATGAGATAGAGAGGCAAGAGAAGAAGAGAGAGGGGAACTGAGCTTGATAGCACACTTTGATCACTTGACATTAGTTTTATGCCTAAAATAATAACATGCATACCCTTATTTATTTTAGTTTTGTTTGACAATTATAACAGGAACAAAATCATGGTTAATATAAGGTGTGAGACATGGTAGATTGACTCAGAGTAGACAATCTTCATGGCCCAATGGAAGAGTGTATGTTTTAGCTGTCATTAATTGAGGAAACAAAAAGTGAGAAAGCTTAAGTGGTTTAAAGATATTTAGTTTTTATTTTTCTATCATCTGTGGAATTTTTATCTTAACTTATATTTAATATAAATGCTTAGAACTGCATCTATCATATTCTTACTTCATCTCCTTATCATTATCATTTTTCCAAATCTTTATTTTAATCTAGTGACACATTTCTCCTTCTTTTTTAATTGTTCTTTCTAAGTATTAATTTTAATGTATTGATGTATTTCCTTATATAAACAAGTGAAATAACTTATTTTTAAATACATGTGAAATTATTAATTTATCTTATCTATATATGACTAGCTTATTTACATGATCATACAAGTAGTATCGTGTTATAAATCTGCTTTCTTTTTTAAATCCACCCAACAGTTTCAAAATATGTCTGTATTGCCATATGTCAATCTAGTTCAAATTTTCTCAATATTGAAGCATATTTTCATTATCCAATCTCTTATTGATGCTTTCAATTTCTTACATTGGAACAAATACCAGAAAGTACAACATTGCACATGCTTTCTTTTGAACCAGAAAGTGCCTCTGATATATAATTTGAAGTATAACTGCTGAATTATGTTATACATATATTTCTATCTGTTATGTGGAGAAGGCAATGGCACCCCACTCCAGTATTCTTGCCTGGGAAATCCCATGGATGGAGGAGCCTGGTAGGCTGCAGTCCATGGGGTCACGAAAAGTCGGAAAAGACTGAGCGACTTCACTTTCACTTTTCACTTTCATGCATTGGAGAAGGAAATGGCAACCCACTCCAGTGTTCTTGCCTGGAGAATCCCAGGGACGGGGGAGCCTGGTGGGCTGCTGTCTATGGGGTCGCACAGAGTCGGACACGACTGAAGCGACTTAGCAGTAGCAGCAGCAAGTATTATATGATCTTTAAAATGTTTAGAACTATTTAACATTCTTCCTGTGACCATATATCCTGGTTAGCACCTGACACTACTTTAATTTTCTACATTTGCTATTCCACAAGATATAAGTGGTAACTGTTGTAGTTTGTATTTCTCTGATGGCTAGTGAGATTGAAAATCACTTCATTATCTTGCATTTTCTGAGTCTTTTTTTATGAATTTCTCAAGCATAGACTTTCCTTTTCCTGTTAGATCTTTTGTATCTATTTATAAATTCTAGACATTACATTTTAGGCAACTTCAATTGTTAAAAATACCATTGTTCACTGAATTGTTTAATATCTTTGTGATATCCTTTGTTGAAGCCAATGTTTTTATTTGAATAAAAATAGTCACATTCACTGCTATTATTTGTACTTTTTGGGTCTTGTTTAAGATGTAATACCCAAGTTCACAAGCATATTGTCCTAGATTTTCTTCTTGAATTTCATAGCTTTATATTTCATAGCTAGACTTTAATCCATCCAGTTTATTATTGTATATAGTGTGACTTGGATCCTGCTTAAAGTTTCCTCAACATCATCTAGTAAGTAAATGCTTTTCACAGTGACCTGTGATATAAATACTATTATTAAAATTGTTTCAAGTGTGTATAACATTATGGTTTTTCCAGCAGTCATGTTTGGATGTGAGAGTTGGACTATAAAGAAAGCTGAGCTCCGAAGAATTGATACTTTTGAACTGTGGTGTTGAAGAAGACTCTTGTGAGTCCCTTCAACAGCAAGGAGATCCAACCAGTCCATCCTAAAGGAAATCACTCCTGAGTGTTCATTGGAAGGACTGATGCTGAAGTTGAAACTCTAATACTTTGGCCACCTGATGCGAAGAGCTGACTCATTTGAAAAGACCCTGATGCTAGGAAAGATTGAGGGCAGGAGGAGAAGGGGACCACAGAGGATGAGATGGTTGGCTGGCATCACCGACTCAATGGACATGAATTTGGGTAAACTCTGGGAGTTGGTTATGGACAGAGAGGCCTGGCATGCTGTGGTTCATGGGTTGCAAAGAGTCAGACACGACTGAGCAACTGAGCTGAACTGATGTGTAACATTTTGTTCTCACATTCAATTTCAGAATCACTTTTTACTGCTTATCCATAAAACCCCATTGGAATTTTATTTGACTGTTGCATTGAATTTATCTTTGAACAATATCTAGAAAACATTAAGAGGAAACAAATTAGTGTTTATGAAGTATATACTATATGCTATGTGTTATAATTTTGCTGGAATGAGATAGGATGAAATACAAATGGGCTTAAAAAATAAAAATAATGTATCACCATACTAGAAAAAAAATGACATATATATTTTTAATGTTGTTTAGTGGCTAAGTCATGCCAGACTCTTTTGTGACCCCATGGACTGTAACCCATCAGGCTTCTCTGCCTGTGGGATTTCCCACACAAAAATACTGGAGAGGCTTGCCATTTCTTTCTCCAGGGGATCTTCCTAATCCAGGGATCTAACCCACCTCTCTTGCTTTGGCAGGCAGATTTTTTACCACTGAGCCACCAGGGAAGCCCCTCTCCACAGCAGCCTCTCTGTGTGGCACTTGGGAATGTCATGGTCCCTCCAAGATATGGATAATCTTGATTTTTCAGGGACTTGGTGGTTATGGTTGAGATTTGTTTTATAATCATAGTAAGAAACACAAGGGCTAGTCAAGCCACACATTGGCTTCAAGGGGAGAGGATACCTGTAGAGCTTTGTGACAAGTATCAGTAATATGGGACCAAGCAAGTGCCACAGGCATTTTTGGCCAATAGCATTGTTATCAATAGGGTGAGACCAATAATGCCTAGATTAATATTATTTCTGAAGACAATATAATAAAGTAAAAAGTAGCTTATGTACAGAGAAACGTAACTGCATATTATTAAAACTAGTGAGCATAAAGTGTGTGTGTGTGTGTATATATATATATTTGTTTTTATTGTTCAGTTGCTAAGTCATGTCTGACTCTTTGCCACCCCATGGACTACAGCACACAAGGCTTCCCTGTCTTTCACTGTCTCCTGGAGTTTTCTCAGGTTCATGTCCATTGAGTCGGTGATGCTATCTAACCATTTCATCTTCTGCCACCCTCTTCTTCTTTTGCCTTCAGTCTTTCCCAGCATCAGGACCTTTTCCAAGGAGCACAGATGGGAAGTGTTGGAGCTTCAACTTCAGCATCAGTCCTTCCAATGAATATTCAGGGTTATATTCCTTTAAGGATTAACTGGTTTGATCCTCTTGAAGTTCAATGGGCTCTCAAGAGTTTTCTCTAACATCACAATTCAAAATCATCAATTCTTTGGCATTCAGCTTTCTTTATGGTCCAATTGTCAAATCCATACATGACTAGTGGAAAAACCATAGCTTTGACTAGACAGAGATATCTATATCTATCTATCTATTTATCTATCTATTATAAAGCTATAATTTAAATTAAATCATGATTTTAAAATGCATATTTATTTCTCATTGTTTAGGGCTGTAAATGTTTCACATTTTAGCAGTAGTCAGGACATGCACATACCATGTGTATAAGTAGAAAGTATCATGTAGATGTTAGAGAAAATGATCATGCTTTAATCACATAGCTTTTAATATTATAGTAAAATTGAAAACAGAAATAGACAAAACAAAATTCACCTTCATGATTATTTCAATACAAGCTTGTGTTCTTTATAAAGAAAATTTTCTCACATAAGTAATGTATCAAAAATATACTATAAATGGTTTAGGAAATACAATTTTTCTTTAAAAAAGATATTTTAATAATAATAATAAAAGATGTGTAGTAGGTATACCCTACATTTTTATTGCAAAAGTATTCTAGTCAACTAAACTAAATCCAGAATAATGTTTTTGCAGTTGCTAAACAATAAACCCCAATAAAATGACATTAAATCCTTACAAGAAGTTTTTAGATTTTTTTAAACATTTAATTATTTTTATTTTATTAAAAACTACATTTGTATTGATTTATGCTATTAATTTAATGGCATTCTCAATTTATAATAGAGTACTAGACTAATACTTGAAGTTCGAAAAATAAACTTTTATATTTGACATTTGTTTGCACTTAAATGCATCTATTTCTGCTTTATGTAATATGCCAAAGCCTTTGACTGTGTGGATCACAATAAACTGGAAAATTCTGAAAGAGATGGGAATACCAGACCACCTGACCTGCCTCTTGAGAAACCTATATGCAGGTCAGGAAGAAACAGTTAGAACTGGACATGGAACAACAGACTGGTTCCAAATAGGAAAAGGAGTACGTCAAGGCTGTATATTGTCACCCTGCTTATTTAACTTACATACAGAGTACATCATGAAAAACGCTGGGCTGAAAGAAGCACAAGCTGGAATCAAGATTGCCAGGAAAAATATCAATAACCTCAGATATGCAGATGATACCACCCTTATGGCAGAAAGTGAAAGAGAACTAAAAAGCCTCTTGATGAAAGTGAAAGAGGAGAGTGAAAAAGTTGGCTTAAAGCTCAACATTCAGAAAATTATACTTCATGGGAAATAGATGGGGAAACAGTAGAAACAGTGTCAGACTTTATATTTTTGTGCTCCAAAATCACTACAGATGGTGATTGCAGCCATGAAATTAAAAGATGCTTGCTCCTTAGAAGGAAAGTTATGACCAACCTAGATAGAATATTCAAAAGCAGAGACACTACTTTGCCAACAAAGGTCCCTCTAGTCAAGGCTATTGTTTTTCCAGTGGTCATGTATGGATGTGAGAGTTGGACTGTGAAAAAAGTTGAGCGCCGAACAATTGATGCTTTTGAATTGTGGTGTTGGAGAAGACTCTTGAGAGTCCCATGGACTGCAAGGAGATCCAACCAGTTCATTCTGAAGGAGATCAGCCCTGGGTGTTCTTTGGAAGGACTGATGCTAAAGCTGAAACTCCAATACTTTGTCCACCTCTTGCGAAGAGTTGACTCTTTGGAAAAGACTCTGATGCTGGGAGGAATTGGGGGCAGGAGGAAAAGGAGACGACAGAGGATGAGATGGCTGAATGGCATCACTGACTCAGTGGACGTGGGTTTGGGTGAACTCCAGGAGTTGGTGATGGACAAGGAGGCCTGGCGTGCTGCAATTCATGGAGTCACGAAGAGTCAGACACAACTGAGTGACTGAACTGAGCTGAACTGAACTGAAATGTTTTCTTAAAAATTAACAGCCACAGACTTAGGTTTTTGTATAATCATCTGAAAGTTTCTGCATTATTTACGTCTCCACTATTATTGCTTTCAGTTTCTCATCTAAATGGATTTAATTAAGTTCTCTAGAGAGAAAGTCAGAGACAGTTTTGATTTATGGTCCTATTTCCCCAAGGTAATATTTATGTAGCCATAATAAGCACAATACAGTCATACTATACAAGAGATAAGTCCCAGATAAGAGTTATATTAAAAGCATATATTTTTAGCTCTCACCAAATCTGTACAAAATGATTCTCTGTGGTGGCAAAATTTACAAGCTTTCCTTCTTAGCTTGAAAAACAGTATTGAATAAGAAAACTAACATTTAATTATAAATTGAGTGCATTTTTCAGACTTAATGAAGATATGCTAATAATGATCATCCAAGAGTTTGCCCATATAAACTTCTAAGATGTAGAAAATGAAGTTTGTAACATATAAAATATATTTAGAGTTCTGATGTAAAATAAATTATTTGCCATTGAAACCAGAAATACCAACTGCAACTATTTTACACTTTTCAGCACTTGTATTTGTATACTTATTAATTGGTTACTATATTCCCTAATATTCACAATTCTTTACTTAGAAATCCATAATGACAATTTCCATTTAAATGAAAATATTACATCCCACCTGAGGGTATGTCAGAAATTGTTGGCAGATATTTCTTGTTGGGTATGATTTAGAACACAATGTAAGGCTAGAAGAAAATGTTACCATGTGTGGATTTGTGATTTCTAAATAGCTATTTTTAATCACTATTTTATTATGTACTCAGGGTATATTATACTAATCTATATTCCGTTCTCATCTTCCAGATATAAAACAGTTACATTTCCTAGTCCCCTTGCAGTTAGACCAGTGGGTTCTGAGTGGAATGAGTCATCATGGTCTGAAGAATTTAAATCCTGATGCAGAACCTTACAACCATCTCTTCTTCTGCCATAGCAAAAATGAAAGGGTATGTTACATGAAAATGACATGATACATGAAAATAGCAAGAGATCAAAGCCCAGAGATTATTAAGCCACTGCATGGAAAGCAGATCCATTAGATGGTCTCTCACACCCATGGTGATCATAGGTTTAACAATAAAAAACTTGTAATAAAATACTGAAATTCTTGTGTTTGCACTGCCACATGTCCTCAAAATCTGGGCTTATACAATAACTTCCTTTATTTTTTTTTATAGCTAGAATTAACTGAAAACTTAGATAATTATTCTATAAGGAAAGAAGAACCTAAATAAACTAGACTCACTAGAAACTGGATACAGAGTTTGCATAGTTGAAGAAGACTGTTAGGAGCACAAGGTCTTCTTTTCAACATGGAAGTATATTCCCATGAAAATGAACTTCAGTTTCAGGTTAGAAAAGTTGTTTAAATACTGAAACCATTTCCAGCAAGTTACAAAACAACAATGTTTATATTATTGCCAAGAGGAATGTGTAAAGGCAGGATCATTTCAGTTCAGTTGCTCAGTCGTGTCAGACTTTATGCGACCCCATGAACTGCAGCACACCAGGCCTCCCTGTCCATCACCAACTCCCAAAGTTCACTCAAACTCATGTCCATTGAGTCGGTGATGCCATTCAGCCATCTCATCCTCTGTCGTCCCCTTCTCCTCCTGCCCCCAATCCACCCCAGAATCAGAGTCTTCTCCAATGAGTCAACTCTTCTCATGAGGTGGCCAAATTATTGGAGTTTCAGCTTCAGTATCAGTCCTTCCAAAGAACACCAAACACTCATCTCCTTTAGAATGGACCAGTTGGATCTCCTTGCAGTCCAAGGGACTCTCAAGAGTCTTCTCCAACACCACAGTTCAAAAGCATCAATTATTTGGTGCTCAGCTTTCTTCAGAGTCCAACTTTCACATCCATACATGACCACTGGAAAAACCATAGCCTTGACAGGATATGTTGTACCAATCCCTGAAGCTCACTAATGGTTTATGCATTTTGGTGAGCTATGTATCCAGCCTGGAAACCCCAATTACACATTGTCACTGAAGTGTAGAGCTCCTGAAGTTTCCCAGCACATCTATCAGGTCAATGGAGTATTTTGAAAAATGATGTCCATTTTTCAATGGCCTGGTCTAGTGCCCTCCAGCCACCCTGTGATTGGCGCAGGCCAAAAACTCTTTTTTTCTTTTTAAAATAGTTTTTTTAATTAACTTATTTTGTCCCATCTCACATGCTAGTAAAGTAATTCTCAAAATTCTCCAAACCAGGCTTCAGCAATATGTGAACTGTGAACTTCCAGATGTTCATGCTGGTTTTAGAAAAGTCAGAGGAACCAGAGATCAAATTGCCAACATCCACTGGATCATGGAAAAAGCAAGAGAGTTCCAGAAAAAAAACATGTATTTCTGTTTTATTGACTATGCCAAAGTTTTTGACTGTGTGGATCACAATAAACTGTGGAAAATTCTGAAAGAGATGGGAATACCAGACCACCTGACCTGCCTCTTGAGAAACCTATATGCAGGTCATGAAGCAACAGTCAGAACTGGACATGGAACAACAGACTTGTTCCAAATAGGAAAAGGAGTACATCAAGGCTGTATAGTCACCCTGCTTATTTAACATATGCAGAGTACATCATGAGAAACGCTGGGCTGGAAGAAGCACAAGCTGGAATCAAGACTTCCAGGAGAAATATCAATAACCTCAGATATGCAGATGACACCACCCTTATGGCAGAAAGTGATGAGGAACTAAAATGCCTCTTGATGAAAGTGAAAGAGGAGAGTGAAAAAGTTGGCTTAAAGCTCAACATTCAGAAAACTAAGATGATGGCATCAGTCCCATCACTTCCTGGGAAATAGATGGGGAAACAGTGGAAACAGTGTCAGACTTTATTTTTCTGGGCTCCAAAATCACTACAGATGGTGATTGCAGCCATGAAATTAAAATGCACTTACTCCTTGGAAGGAAAGTTATGACCAACCTAGACAGCACATTAAAAACCGGAGATATTACTTTGCCAACAAAGGTCCGTGTAGTCAAGGCTATGGTTTTTCCAGTGGTCATGTATGGATGTGAGAGTTGGATTGTGAAGAAAGCTGCACTCTGAAGAATTGATGCTTTTGAACTGTGGTGTTGGAGAAGACTCTTGAGAGTCCCATGCACTGCAAGGAGATCCAACCAGTCCATCCTAAAGGAGACCAATCCTGAGTGTTCATTGAAAAGAGTGATGCTAAGGATGAAACTCCAGTACTTTGGCCACCTCATGCAAAGAGTTGACTCATTGGAAAAGACCCTGATGGTGGGATTGGTTGGGGACAGGAGGAGAAGGGGATGACAAAGGATGAGATGGCTGGATGATATTACTGATTCAATGCTCATAATTTGGGGTGAACTTTGGGAGTTGGTGATGGACAGGGAGGCCTGGCGTGCTGGGATTCATGGCATCACAAAGAGTCAGACACGAATGAGCGACTGACCTCAACTGAACTGAATTTATTTTAATTGGAGGCTAATTACTTTACCATATTGTGCTGTTTTTTTGCCATACATTAATATCAATCTGCCATGGGTGTACATGTGTCCCGCATACTGAAACCCGCTCCCACCTCCCTCCCCATCCCATCCCTCAGTGTTGTCCCAGTGCACCAGCTTTGAGTGCCCTGTTTCATGCACTGAACTTGGACTGGTGAACTATTTCACTTATGGTAATATATATGTTTCATTGCCATTCTCTCAAATCATCCCACCCTCACCTTCTCCAACTGAGTCCAAAAGTCTGTTCTTTATATCTGTGTCTCTTTTTCTGTCTCTCATATAGGGTCATCATTACCATCTTTATAAGTTACATATGTGTGTGTTAATGTACTGTATTGGTGTTTTTCCTTCTGATTTATTCACTCTGTATAATAAGCTCCAGTTTCATCCACCTCTTTAGAACTGAGTCAAATGCATTCTTTTTAATAACTGAGTAATACTCCATTGTGTATATGTACCGCAACTTGCTTATCAATTTGTCTGCCAATGAACATCTAAGCTGTTTCCTTCTCCTAGCTATTGTAAACAGTGCTGCGATGAACACTGGTGTGCACGTGTCTCTTTCAATTCTTGTTTCCTAAGTGTATTTGCCCTGCAGTGGGATTACTGGGTCATATGGCAGTTCTATTTCTAGTTTTTTTAAGGAATCTCCACACTGTTCTCCATAGTGGCTGTATTAGTTTGCATTCCCACCAACAGTGTAAGAGGGTTCCCTTTTCTTCACACTCCCTCCAACATTTATTGTTTGTAGACTTTTTGATAGCAGCTATTCTGACTGGCATGAGATGGTACCTCACTGTTGTTTTGATTTACATTTCTCTGACAATGAGTGATGTTGAGCATCTTTTCATATGCTTGTTAACCATCTGTATATCTTCTTTGGAGAAATGTCTATTTAGTTCTTTGGCCCATTTTTTGATTGGGTCATTTGTTTTTCTGATATTGAGCTGTATGAGCTGCTTTTGTATTTTTGAGTTTAATTATTTGGCAGTGTCTTCGTTTGGTATTATGTTCTCCCAATCTGAAGGCTGTCTTTTCACCTTGCTTATAGTTTTCCTTCATTGTCCAAAAGCTTTTAAGTTTAATTAGGTCCCATTTGTTTATTTTTGCTTTTATTTCCATTACTCTGGGAGATGGGTCATAGACGATCTGGCTGTGATTTATGTCAGAGAATATTCTGCCTATTTTTTTCCACAGCATTATCCTCAATGGTCAAAAAATGAAAGCTTTTCCCCTAAAGTCAGCAACAAGACAAGGTTGCCCACACTCATCACTACTATTCAATGTAGTTTTGGAAGTTTTTGACACAACAATCAGAGAAGAAAAAGAAATAAAAGGAATCCAGATTGGAAAAAAGGAAGTAAAACTCACTGTTTGCAGATGACATGATCCTTTACATAGAAAACCATAAAAAACACTTCCAGAAAATTACTAGAGCTAATTAGTGAATATAGTCAAGTTGCAGGATATAAAATTAATACACATAAATCCATTTTATTCCTATACACTAACCGTGAGAAAACAGAAACAGAAATTAAGGAAGTAATCTCATTCAAATAAAATACTTAGGAATAAATCTACCTAAAGAAACAAAAGACCTTTATGTATAAAACTATAAAACACTGATGAAAGAAATCAAAGATGACACAAATAGATGGAGAAATATATCATGTTCATGAATTGGAAGAATCAATACAGTGAAAATGTGTATACTACCCAAAGCAATCTATATATTCAATGCAACTGCTATCAAGCTACAGATATTTTTCACAGAATTAGAACAAATAATTTCACAATTTATATATAAATACAAAAAAATTCAAATAGCCAAAACAATCTTGAGAAAGAAGAATGGAACTAGAGGGCTCAACCTGCCTGACGTCAGACTATACTACAAAGCTACAGTCATCAAGACAGTATGGTACTGCCACAAAGACATAAGTATAGATCAATGGAAAAAAATAGAAAGCTCAGACATAAATCCACTCACCTATGGACACCTTATCTTAGACAAAGGAGGTGAGAATATACAATGAAGAAAAGACAATATCTTTAAGAAGTGGTGCTAGGAAAACTGGTCAACCATCTGTAAAAGAATGAAGCTAGAACACTTTCTAACACCATACACAAAAATAAACTCAAAATGGATTAAGACCAGGACAAGAAATCTTAACTGGAAGAACTTTAGAATCAGAACATGCCAAGGTGGCCTAACTAGTCTAACTATATTAAAGTTAGTGGGCCACGTGATGGATAGTTTTAGCTTCCTGTGAATGTAGCCACTGCTTCAATTACTTCCCACCTTGTGCCACCTGCTACTATCTATCCTTACTTGTGGGTTTCTCTATCTTGTGTCAGTGGCTGGCACTTTCCAGTGTACTTTGATATTTTGTAAACAAGATCTCCTTTCAGAAGCAGAAAAGGATAAAAACAATATTAAAACAAAGAAACGTGTCACTGAAAAAAAAAATGAAGAACAAGACTTAAATACTGTTTTTCAGAAGAAAATAAAAAAGGAAGCCTTAGTTTTTCAAATTTGTTCTGTATTTACACATTCAGCATTCTGGGATCATTCCTAAAGGGTATAATTAGAGATTCTTATTAAAAGTGGTTGATAACTAAGAACAGAATAAATTTCTATAAGATAAAATGTGATAGCTCTGCTGAGAATTGTTGTGCATGTTAAGTCACTTCAGTTGTGTCTGACTCTTTGCAATCTCATGGACAGTAGTCCACCAGGTTCCTCTGCCCATGGAATTCTCCATGCAAGAATACTGGAATGGGTTGTCATGCCCTCCTCCAGGGGATTTTCCTGGCCAAGGATCAAACACATATCTCTTACATCTTCTGCAATGGCAGACAATTCCTTACCTCTGAAACCACCTGGGAAGCCCTAAAAAGAGTCACCTGTCTTTTGTTGGAGCAAAGGAAGAATAGGTTTTGATCTTCATGTATGAGATTTCCCTTTTATGAAATACTGAAATAGTCTCAGGATGTATGTACACATGGAGAAAGTATATTTGTTTACTACAGAGCATGGGCTAGAAGGGTTCCTTTTATCAGTTTGGACTTCCATTGTATTGATTTCACTTGGAATTAAATAGATTGGATGGTTCGGCAAAGTTCAGAATGATCTAGGGTGAAAGAAATACAATTTGTCTTTTTGTGTACTTCAGGCAAGTCAATTGTGGCAGATGAAAGAACTATCTTAATGATTAACTGAAACTAATGTTAGTCAAAACTATGGTTTTTCCAGTGGTCATGTGTAGATGTGAGTGTTGGACTGTGAAGAAAGCTGAGCACCAAAGAATTGATGCTTTTGAAGTGTGGTGTTGGAGAAGACTCTTGAGAGTCCCTTGGACTGCAAGGAGATCCAACCAGTCCATTCTGAAGGAGATCAGCCCTGGGATTTCTTTGGAGGGAATGATGCTAAAGCTGAATCTCCAGTACTTTGGCCACCTCATGAGAAGAGTTGACTCATTGGAAAAGACTCTGATACTGGGAGGGATTGAGGGCAGGAGGAGAAGGGGACGACAGAAGATGAGATGGCTGGATGGGATCACTAACTCGATGGACATGAGTCTGAGTGAACTCCAGGAGTTGGTGATGGACAGGGAGGCCTGGCGTGCTGCGATTCATGTGGTCACAAAGAGTCAGACACGACTGAGCGACTGAACTGAACTCAACTGAATGTTCAAATAAAACCACAGCAGCAGTCAAAACACCTGAAAATGTTACAATCGATAGTGAAGCATATGCCTTTCTGGGAAAATGTAAAGGTAGAACATGAGTTTAAGAGAAAGAAGCTATCCAGTAGAAGATGTCAGCAAATAGTGACTCTAAAAGAGACCAAAGCAAAGTCAATATTTAAGCAAATGATTTGGTCATACAAGTGACAATAGTAGTTCTTTCCAAGTCATAGCTCTGCTGTAATCTTGGACTGAATTGTGATTTGGGGGAGAACTAGGTATCCTCAGCTATAGATTTAACAACTCACCTGCAAGATTTCTTCCATAGAAAATATTCTACTATAGTGTATAAATGTAGCAATCCTTAGAGCCAACTTCATCTAGGGATTCTGGTGCCTCAGCAGTAAAGAATCCACCTTCTAATGCAGGAGATGCAGGTTAGATCCCTGAATCAGGAAGATACCCTGACGAAGGAAATGGGAACCCACTCCAGTATTCTTGGCTGGGAAATCCCACAGATAGAAGAGCCTTGTGGGCTACAAGACCATGGAGTTGCAAACTATCAGAGAGGTATAGATTTCCTTTGCCTTTCACCTCTCTTCTCAGGTATTTGTAAGACCTCCTCAGACAACCATTTTGCATTTTTACATTTCTTTTTCTTGGGTATGGTTTTGATCACCACCTCCTGTACAATGTTATGAATCTCCATCCATAGTTCTTCCAGCACTCTGTCATATCAAATGACTTGAATCTATTTGTCACTTCCACTGTATAATCATAAAGGATTTGATGTAGGTCATGCTTGAATGGCCTAGTGGTTTTCCCTACTTTCTTCAATTTAAGTCTGAATTTTGCAATGAGTTCGTAGTCTGAGCAATAGTCAGCTCCCATTCTTGTTTTTGCTGACTGTATAGAGCTTCTCCATCTTTGGCTGCAAAGAATATAATCAATCTGATTTTGGTGTTGATCATCTGGCGATGTCCATGTGTAGTCTTCTCTTGTGTTGTTGGAAGAGGGTGTTTGCTATGACCAGTGAGTTCTCTTGGAAAAAGTTTGTAAGCCTTCATCCTGCTTCATTTTGTACTCCAAGGCCAAATTTGCCTGTTACTCCAGGTGTCTCTTGACTTCTTACTTTTGTATTCCAGTCTCCTATGATGAAAAGGACATCTTTTTTATGTGTTAGTTCTAGGTCTTGTAGTTCTTCATAGAATCATTCATAGGGAGAGTAGAAGTGTAATACATTATTCGGAGGCAGGTGTCTTTGTTCCAAACTCTAGTTAACAATGATAATTCAGTTTAATGACTGACGATTTGACCTTCTGCGACTGAAGTTCTCAGAAACTCAAGTCTCTCATCAAGTATAAAACTAGGAGGTGTAGTCACTGAACAAGATAATACAATTTTACTAACATAAAGATTTCATGTTCCTATAAGGGCTTTATATACTAAACTGGAAACTATATGACAGCTTATTACAGTTGAGAAAATATGAAAAGAATATTCATTTTTAACAGATTCTTCCATAGAAAATGGACTATGTGACTGTTTCAGGTAAAATATTTTAATAACATCAAATGCAAAATAGTGATAATATTCAAGTTTTTCTTAAATGGGTAGAGCAAAGGGATTATAATGAGAGGGACACATGCTTATATGAACATAAATGTATAATGAACATAAAATTGTATTTAATATGAGTAATTATGAGATATAGGTTTTTATTGATATCAAATTTACCTTTCTAGCTTATATGTATTTAGAACTGCAAATGTCCCAGGTGAATCACAGTAAATTATTTTCTGCCTAAAACATTTTAATGAGTAATAAGTTGAATAGAAGAAAATATTTTCTTCTTCAGAGTCCAGCATTTCTAAATATAACTAATTTCTCCAAACTAATTTTTCCCCTTTTGTGAAGGAGAAGCAAATAAAATGTAATGCAAATCTATCAAGTTATGTATGTTAAAAAGGGTCTTATCTAATTGGTGAATTCCTTCATTTTCTGGCGCATTTATTTGTTGCACATGATATATAAGCATCATATGCAGCAAAAAATCACCTGCACACACACAAAGTACATCATGCAAAATATTGAAGAAATATTGCCATTTCTTCTTCAGGGATATTTTTGACCCAAGAATCAAATCCCCACCTCCTAGTTGGCAAGTGGATTGACAGGCTGATTCTTTATCACTGAGCCACCGAGGAAGCTTGATGTATATATATATTTTTAACCTTGACCTATTTTATTTTGTATTCCAAGGTCAAATTTGCCTGTTACTCTAGGTATCTCTTGACTTCTTACTTTTGCATTCCAGTTCCCTAAGATGAAAAGGACATCCTTTTTTAGTGCTGTTTCTAGAAGGTCTTGTAGGTCTTCATAGAACTGTTCAACTTCAGCTTCTTTGGCTTTAGTGATTTGGGCATAGACTTGGATGACTGTTATATTGAATGGTTTGCCTCGGAAACAAACTGTGATCATTCTGTCATTTCGAGATTGCATCCAAGTAATGCATTTCAGACTCTTTTATTGACTATCAGGGATACTCTATTTCTTCTAAGGGAGTCTTTCCCATAGGAATAGATATCAATGGTTGTCTGAATTAAATTTGCCCATCCCATTCTATTTAAGTTCTTCAGTTCACTGATTCCTGAAATGTGGATGTACACTCTCACCATCTCCTGTTTGACCACTTTCAATTAAAAATTACTTTTCTGACAAAGGTCCACATGGTCAAAGCTGTGTTTTTTCCAGTAGTTTTGTATGGATGTAAGAGTTGGACCATAAGAAAAGCTGAGTGCTGAAGAATTGATGGTTTTGAACTGTGGTGTTGGAGAAGATTCTTGAGTGTCACTTGCACTGCAAGGATATAAAACCAGTCAATCCTAAAGGAAATCAGTCCTGAATACTCATTGGGAGGACTGATATTGAAACTGAAGCTCCAATACTTTGGCCACCTGTTCTGAAGAGCTGACTCCTTAGAAAAGACTCTGATGCTGGGAAAGATTGAAGGCAGGAGGAGAAGGGGACAACAGAGGATGAGATGGTTGAATGACATCACCAACTTGATGAACATGATGAGTCTGAGTAAGTTCTAGGAGTTGGTGATGGACAGGGAAACCTGGCATGCTGCAGTCCATGGGGTCACAAAGAGTCTGACAAAACTGAACAATTGAACTGAAATGAAATGAACTGAATTCACCTTGATTCATAGGCATAACATGCAAAGTTCCTATGCAATATTGTTTTTGATAGCATCAGACTTTACTCTCACCATTAGAAACATCCACAACTGGGAATTGTTTTTGCTTTGACTCAGCCTCTTCATTCCTTCTGGAGCTAATTCTCAACTCTTCTCCAGTAGTATACTGGATACCTACTGACCTGGGGAGTTCATCTTTCAGTGTAATATGTTTCTGCTTTTCATGTTGTTCATGGAGTATTCAAGGCAATAATGCTGAAGTCATTTGCCATTCCCTTCTCCAGTGGACCACGGTTTCTCAAAACTCTCCACCTTAACCCATATATACATATATGTGTGTGTGTGTGTGTGTGTGTGTGTCCTATTGATTGTTTTTCTCTAGATTACTGTGACTAATAACAGGCATTACAGAGATACACAGATAAGCCTTCAAAAAGAAAGAGCATTGTCATCTCTATGCTCCATAGTACAAAAGATAGAGTGCAAGCAGCCAAATGCCAAGGCATGTTAGAAGAAATTTGGTACATGGTACCATTGAGTGGCATGTCAGCTGTATGACTTACTTTCTGTGAGACAAAAATAACATTCTATCTTTTAAAGACAATGGTATTTTTTACCATTCATAAAAATTGTTTTTTACATTGAAAAATTATTTAGCAATCTCCTAAATTGTCTTCATAGTGTATATTTGTCATTAGATGGAGTAAATGTAGTCAAATGATCTTAATCATAAAAATAGGGATATAATATCAAATGCTTAGGGATATTCTTATCTATAGTTCTGGGAGCACTTCTTACTGGAAATGTGGAAAATAAACTTATAAATTACTTTTCCTGGGGGAAAAACCCTCATTGTAACTGATATTTATCCAAAATAATATCATAAATTTAGCATTTTTCTTTTTAAAATTTTTTTTTAAATTTTATTTTATTTTTAAACTTTACAATATTGTATTGGTTTTGCCAAATATTGAAATGAATCCACCACAGGTATATATGTGATACTTAGTTCAATTGTAATGAAATGCTCCAAGGATATACCTTCCTTAATATGTTCTCCTGAAGGCAGGGTCACTTTTCCATATGAAAGAAGTTTTTAACAAAGCTATATGATTCATTGAGAACATGGACTGTTCCTTTTGGTCAATGAGCTATATTTTATACTTAAAAACAGTAAGTTAGCATAAATATGAGTAAATGTAAACATAAATCAATGATGATTGAAAATTTGTTTTTTCCTCTAGAACACCATATTCTCCATGTGTTTGTATGTGTGTGCATATGTATATATATATATATATATATATATATATATACACACACACACACACATATATAAGGTGTCCTAATCACAGCATGAAATGAAGATAAAAAGTAAAACACACATATATACAATCATATATTGTTGGTTTTAATGTCATCAACATTATACATGGGTTTATAACATTAATAATTGAACTAGGCTCCCAGCTGTGTAAATTATGTGACAAAACTCACCATACAGAAGAGTTCATAATGGTGACCCAGTTCGGTTCAGTTCAGTTCAGTTGCTCAGTCATGTCTGGCTCTTTGTGACTTCATGGCCTGCAACACACCAGACTTCCCTGTCCATCACCATCTCCCAGAGCTTGCTCAAAGTCATGTCCATCCAGTTGGCTCTGCCATCCAACCATCTCATCCTCTGCCATCCCCTTCTCCTCCTGTCTTCAATCTTTTCCAGCATCAGGGTCATTTCTAAGGAGTCAGTTCATCACATCAGGTGGCCAAAGTATTGGAGCTTCAGCTTCATCATCAGTGCTTCCAATGAATATTCAGGACTGATTTCCTCTAAAATTGACTGGTTTTATCTCCTTGCCATCCAAGGGACTCTCAAGAGTCTTCTCCAAAACCACAGTTCAAAAGAATAAATTCTTTGGCACTCAGCTTTCGTTATGGTCCAAGTCTCACATCTATACACGACTACAAAAAACAAAATAAAACAAACAAACAAAAAAGCATAGCTTTGACTAGACATACTTTGTTGGTAAAGTAATGTCTCTGTTTTTTAATATGCTGTCTAGATTTGTCATAACTTTTCTTCCAATGAGAAAGTGTCTTTTAACTTCATGGCTGCAGTCACCATCTACACTGATTTTGGAGCCACCCCAAAATAAAGTCTCTCATTGTTTCCCCTTGCCATGAAGTGATGGGACTGGATACCATAATCTTAGATTTTTGAATGTTGAGTTTTAAGCCAGTTTTTTCTCTGTCCTCTTTCACCTTCATCAAGAGGTTCTTTAGTTCTTCTTCGCTTTCTGCCATGAGGGTGGTGTCATTTGCATATCCGAGGTGATTGATATTTCTTCCAGCAAACTTGATTCCAGCTTTTGCTTCATCCAGCCTGGCATTTTGCATGATGTACTCTGCATATAAGTTAAATAAACAAGGTGACATTATACAGCCTTGTGGAACTTCTTTCCCTATTTGGAACCAGTCCACTGTCCATGTTTGGTTGTAACTGTTGCTTCTTGACCTGAATACAGACTTCTCAGGAAGCAGGTAAGGTGTTTTGGTTTTCCCATCTCTTTAAGAATTTTTCACAGTTTGCTGTGACTCACATAGTCAAAGGCTTTAGTGTAGTCAATAAAGCAGAAGTAGATGTTTTCCAGGAACTCTCTTGCTTTTTCTATGATCCAATGGATGTTGGCAATTTTATCTCTCTGGTTCCTCTGCTATTTCTAAATTCAGCTTTGATTAGACCAAATAAAAGGGACCCCATATTATGGTGATTTAGAGAGTGGGATCTTTGGTCAAGCAGTCTGGATTAAGATTTCAGAAAAACCAATAAGCTCTGAGATATTGCAATTTTACCTTC
Source organism: Bos javanicus (assembly GCF_032452875.1). Classification (NCBI taxonomy): domain Eukaryota; kingdom Metazoa; phylum Chordata; class Mammalia; order Artiodactyla; family Bovidae; genus Bos; species Bos javanicus. The sequence goes on from NC_083882.1 coordinate 3,105,227, forward strand.
TCTAAGCCTAGTTTCAAATGTGCAAAGTGAGGGTAATGATGATAACTACTAACTGTTGTCCTGATTACAAGAGATGATTCATGGAAATAGGTTAGCACAATTCTTGGAATACAATAAGCAGTTAATCATTGTTATCATTAATATTAGTAACAGTATATGGGGGAGACATAAATGTAGACACTTAGTACTCTGTACCAGAAAGATTGATCTAATATTTTTGGGTGTATGTAGCTAAAGACCATGAACTTTAAAATCTGACTTGCTCAGCCTTACAAAACTAGGTCTATGTGACATGTTCTTACATATTCTATCATCCTCCCAAAGATTAACTGTAAGAAGAAAAAATCACTTAGAAACCAATAGATATAGGCAGGGGAGGGGAAATAAAAATGGAATTTCAAGAATATATTTTGGAAGTAGATGACTTTTCTGTCAAAGATATTGCTGGGGAGAATGAGGCAATGAGAATCACCCATAAGAAGAGGTCAATTAGGATGTCAATAGAGGTCCAAGAGCTCAGTTTGAATCAATCTATTCAGTAAATAGAGTATAGATAATGCTCTTATAGCACTGCCAACTGCGAGATGTGAATGAAGTTTGGGAAAAGACCCACATAGCGGTGGTGTGGAATGCTAAGTACAAGGCACATTTCAACTGTTTATGAACAGGAAATGCAGCCACTAAACACGATCCACTGGTTTGGATAGACTCCCAAGAGTTAAAAACGTTCCATTCATCTTTTTTCTGCTTTGTAAATTTGACATCATTTCTTATCATAATAATGCAGGAAAATCCATTAGAGGAATATCTTAAAATGAACAAAGGATTAATTTTAATATTAGAATTACAGGTTGACCCTTATAAATTTCCTAATTATTTTCCTTTCTGTGCATATTAGCAATGCCTTTTATCTCCATTTGCATTTACATATGCTTACATACATTTACATATGCTTACAACACATGTGTAAGCATTTGTGTTGTCTACATTTGTAACCAATTACTTCATGACAGACCTCCTAAATAATTGAATAGTCTCACTCCAGAGTGTGCAAACCAATCTATTCATACCCTCTTCACATATCACTGAGATATACACGAGAAAGAAAAATAGAACAATTCATTTCTGTCATAAACTGAGATTTGTCTAGGCATTTTGCCATATTTTTATTCAATCTTCTGTCCCAGTATTCGGGTCTATTTTTCCATTTCTATCATTCAATGATGTTGATTCTTTTGGTAACTCTGGAGTAAACTTGCATATGTTTCATTGTTTTAAAAAATGAATAGGTTATCTCTAGGAAAGGACTATAACAAGCAAAAATATAAATAGTTTTTGTTCTAATAAAAACTGGAGTTCAAGAATGCTGATCACTCTTTGATTACAAAGACTTAGAGGTAAAAACAACCTCTAATCTTTTCTTTTGATACAACCATAGATGTAATCTCTGATTATTTATTCAATAAATATTTACTAAGAATTCAATAAATTACTAGTCCCTAGGGACTCAGAAGTGAACAAATACTACACAATTTATGCTAGAATCTAGGGGTTCCCAATTAATAGTATATTCAACAGAATATTGTTGTTATCCACTAAATGACAAAGTACAGATTTGGGATTCAAATATAATTAAGGTTATGCCTGCATTCACAGAGATAACAGTGCTAGCAGACATTTAAAATTATATGCAGTGACTGCTATATTATGCACAAAGTGACTGAAAACACGTGGGAGAAGGTTTTAACCCACATAGGGCAAAGTCCAAGGTCAAAGTCATTTTCTTGGAAGAGCAATGACTAGAATTTCTGAATAAAAGTAAAAGAATTGACGAGTAGAAATAGTACATGTGAAGGCAAGAGCTGAGGTTGAGCACGGCTCTTTGTCATACAAGTCCCTCATCATGGCTGCTACTAATACATAAGGATGAAGGTGAGCCTGGAGAGGGGATATGGGGGCCAAAGAGGGTGAATTGACTTTTTCTCAAGTGTCTCCACCAGGGTGGAGAAGCTGAGAACCTACTTTGAATAGCACAACTAAGGATAGCTCAGCTTATCAAAGATACCTGTCTCTCAGCTCAATTAATCAAACACACCAATTAATGTGGTGCTACGTAAATACTGCAATAATTAACCAGTTTATAATATAAAGTACAGAAGCAACAGTTAGAACTAGACGTGGAACAGACTGGTTCCAGATCAGGAAAGGAGTACATCAAGGCTGTATATTATTATCCTGCTTATTTAACTCATCAGATCAGATCAGATCAGTCGCTCAGTCGTGTCCGACTCTTTGCAACCCCATGGACTGTGTCCTACCAGGCTCCTCCTTCCATGGGATTCTCCAGGCAAGAGTACTGGAGCGGGTTGCCATTTCCTTCTCCAATATTATATAATTATATAATGTAATTAACACATATTAATTAATACATGATATATAAATTATTAATATAATAATTAATATATTAATTATATCATGTAATTAATATATTGATTATATTTATTTATTATATAGCATGTATTATATTAATATATTATGTTAATATAATAATAATGTATTTAAATATAAATATAGCATAATATATATAAATATACACACACATTCATGCTGTGTGTTGTGTTTAGTATGTAATAGAGTACCATTTTCAATAAAATGCATTTATATTATTGCAATAATAAAATCAACAATAGTTCATTTCCAGTTCTTGAATGCATTCTGCCTTTGACAATTTATTTTTCATGTATCTACTTTGATACAATAAGTCCTACTTTCTCAGTTTATCTTTCAACGGAAAATTCATCAACTCTGTTCTAAGTCGGAAAGTCTCATTAAAAACCCTGATGTGACATTATACTGGCAATAATTATTGGAATAAAATCTATAATATATAATACATTTATCTGTTGAGAATGGCTAGAGGGGTGACAATTTTCTCCCCAAGGAAAAGGCAAGTTGTGTCTCTTACTGACTCCTGCTAGAGTGAGAATAAATAAGACTTCTAATTTTCTTAGTATATTTTTAAAGGGTCTTAAATTTCTTTATAAATATGTTTAAGTAATTGTCATAATCACAAACACCAAAATGATTTTGAAAACTTACAAAATCAGGCCAAATTATTCTTCCTGTAAAATCAGCCATATTTGCAGGTGTATGTATGTGTGCTGAGTCACCTCAGTCGTGTCTGACACTGTGCAACCCTATGGCCAATAGCCCACCAGGCTCTTCTGACAATGGGATTCTCCAGACAAGAATAATGGAGTAGGTTGCCATTTCTTCTCCAGGGGATCTTCCCAATCCAGGGATCAAATCTGCATCTCTTACATCTCCAGCCTCGGCATGTGGGTCTCTCAGCACTAGAGCCACCTGGGAAACCATTTGCAGATGACTCCCATTATAATCATAAATGTAGTAGTGGGATGGAGAAATTGTCAGTAACGGAATTCAGTTTAGCAAACAAAAGAATAAGAAAAATCTGGAAGCTAGTCATGGTACTATGAGTTTGTGTAGCCATTTGCAAACCAGTTCTTCCCTGTTATATAAATATAATCAGATGCTTGTCAGTTAGTATCAGATCTTTTTTAGAGCAACAGAAAGCAGAGAATCTCACCAAGCTTAAATATAAAGTATTTTATGACATCTCTAGATGAATTAAGTATTTTATTTGAAAGAAAGTAACTTTCATTCTCAAGTTTATTACTATAGCACCAAATTTATGGCAGTTATGTTTGGGTGATAAACTGGGCAGAAAAGATTGTTTGCATGTATACTATTCTACATGGTTTGAGATATATATGTGTGTCTGCATGCGTGCTAAGTTGCTTTAGTCATGTCTGATTCTTTGTGATCCTATGGACTGTAGCCCACCAGGGTCCTCTGTCCATAGGATTCTCCAGGCAACAATACTGGAGTGTGTTGCCATGCCCTCTTCCAAGGGATCTTTCTGACCCAAGGCTCGAACCTGTGTCTCCTGCAGCTTCTGCCTTGCAGGTGGATTTTTTTTACCATGGAGATCCTGAGGATGCCCCATATACATGTATATTTAAAAATATTTTCATACTATATTTTGATATTATATATTGACAACTATGCCAAGTTATCATATTTACCCACTTTTTAGCTAAATGAAAATGAGCCCAGATATTTTGGAATGAATTCCTAAGGAAAAACATTAAATTGTTTGTGTACTATAAGTGAGCATAGTGCCTGAAGAACTATGGACAGAGGTTATGTAACATTTTACAGAAGGTGGTAACCAAAACCATTCCAAAGAAAAAGAAATGCAAGAAGACAAAGTGGTGATCTGAGGAGGCCTTACAAATAGCTGAGAAAGGAAGAGAAGAATATGTACACCCATGTCTAATTCATGTCAACATATGGCAAAAACCACCACAATACTGTAAAGTAATTAGCCTCCAATTAAAATAAATTGAGTAATTAAAAAAATGAAGAGAAGCAAAAGGCAAAGGAGAAAGGGAAAGATATGCCCAACTGAATGTAGAGTTCCAGAGAATAGCAAGGAGAGATAAGAAAGTCTTCTTATAGTGCAAATAAATAGAGGAAAACAATAGGATGGGAAAGACTAGAGATCTCTTCAAGATGACTGGAGATACCAAGGGATTATTTCATACAAGGATGGGCACAATAAAGGAGATAAATTGTAAAGATCTAAAAGACACAGAAGAGATTAAGAAGATGTAGTGACGATATACAGAAGAACTTTATTAAAAAAAGTCTTAATGACCCAGACAATCACAATGGTGTGGTTACTCACCTTCAGCCAGACATCCTGGAGTGTGAAGTCAAATAGGCCTTAGGAAGTATTATTGCAAACAAAGATAGTGGATGTGATGGAATTCCAGCTGAGCTATTTCAAACCCTAAGATACAATGCTGTTAAAGTGCTGCACTCAATGTGTCAGGAAATTTGGAAAACTCAGCAGTGGCTACAGGACTGCAAAAGGTCAGTTTTTATTCCAATCCCAAAGAAAGGCAATGCCAAAGAATGTTCAAACTACTGTACAATTGCACTCATTTCACATGCTAGCAAGGTAATGCTCAAAATCCTTCAAGCTAAGTTTCAGCAGTACATGAACTGAGAACTTCCAGATGTACAATGTTGATTCAGAAAAGGCACAGGAACCAGAGATCAAATCACCAACATCTGCTGGATCATAGAGAAAGCAAGGGAATTCCAGAGAAACATCGACTTCTGCATCATTGAATATGCCAAAGTCTTTCATTGTATGGATCACAACAAGCTGTGGAAAATTCTAAAAGAGATGGAAAAATCAGACCATCTTACCTTTTTCTTGAGAAACCTGTATGCAGGTCAAGAAGCAACAGCTAGAACCCTACATGAAACAATGGACTGGTTCAAAACTGAGAAAGGAGTACATCAATGTTATTATATATTGTCACCCTGCTTATTTAACTTATAAAGTACACCATAGGAAATGCATGTTCATTTATTTGTTGTTCTTGATGCAATGTTTATGTTGCATGAGGTTCATTTATTTGTTGTACATGATGCATGAACAGAGTAGCCTGGTGGGCTAGAGTCCATGAAGTCACAGAGTCAGACACAACTTAGCAACTAAACAACTGTATACACATACATACACAAATATATACATACATACATACATACACAAATATATGCATACATACATACACACACACACACATATACACATATATATATAGAGAGAGAGAGAGAGAGAGAGAGCGCTTTATTATAAGATTTGTCATATGTTTGCTTGCTATTATGGAGGCTGAAAAGTCTCAAGATTTATGGTCTGAAAGTCTAAGACCAGAAGAACTGATGATGTAAGTTTGGGTTTGAGTACAAAGGCAGGAGAAGACTATTGAAGACCAATGTCCCACCTGGAAGACCATCAGGCAGAGAGAGAGAATTCTTTCTTGCTCAGTCTTTTGTTGGATTCAGGCCTTCAGCATATTAAATGAGGTTTATCTACATTGGTAAGAACAATATGCTTACATCGGTCACCAACTCAAATGCTAATATCATCCAAAAACATCCTCACAGACACACCAGAATAATGTTTAATCATAAATTGAGGAACTTGTGAGCCAAACTGACACATAAAGTCAACCATCACAAGCTCCTTCTATTTGCTGTCTATTGGCCAGAAGTTAGTGATAAAAAAAGAATGGTAAATTTGATCTTTGTCATGGAAAATTATATATCTAGATAAAAATCAGAGATCTATGGTTGCAGACACATTAGAAAACAGATAACGGGACATATTTAGTAGGCTCTGCTTCAAAGGTGTCCTAACCCTAATTGCACTCATCTTACATGCTAGTAAAGTAATGCTCAAAATTCTCCAAGCCAGGCTTCAGCAATACATGAACTGTGAACTTCCTGATGTTCAAGCTGGATTTAGAAAAGGCAGAGGAACCAAAGATCAAATTGCCAATATCTACTGGATCATGGAAAAAGCAAGAGAGTTCCAGAAAAACATCTATTTCTGCTTGATTGACTATGCCAAAGCCTTTGACTGTGTGGATCACAATCAACTGTGGAAAATTCTGAAAGAGATGGGTATACCAGACCACCTGACCTACCTCTTGAGAAATCTGTATGCAGGTCAGGAAGCAACAGTTAGAACTGGACATGGAACAACAGACTGGTTCCAAATAGGAAAAGGAGTACGTCAAGGCTGTATATTGTCACACTGCTTATTTAACTTACATGCAGAGTACATCATGAGAAACGCTGGACTGGAAGAAACACAAGCTGGAATCAAGATTGCCGGGAGAAATATCAATAACCTCAGATATGCAGATGACACTACCCTTATGGCGGAAAGTGAAGAGGAACTCAAAAGCCTCTTGATGAAAGTGAAAGTGGAGAGTGAAAAAGTTGGCTTAAAGCTCAGCATTCAGAAAACGAAGATCATGGCATCTGATCCCATCACTTCATTGGAAATAGATGGGGAAACAGTGGAAACAGTGTCAGACTTTATTTTTTGGGCTCCAAAATCACTGCAGATGGTGACTGTAGCCATGAAATTAAAAGATGCTTGCTCCTTGAAAGGAAAGTTATGACCAACCTAAATAGCATATTGAAAAGCAGAGACATTACTTTGCCAACAAAGGTCTGTCTAGTCAAGGCTATGGTTTTTCCTGTGGTCATGTATGGATGTGAGAGTTGGACTGTGAAGAAAGCTGAGCACCGAAGAATTGATGCTTTTGAAGTGTGGTGTTGGAGAAGACTCTTGAGAGTCCTTGGACTGCAAGGAGATCCAACCAGTCCATTCTGAAGGAGATCAGCCCTGGGATTTCTTTGGAGGGAATGATGCTGAGGCTGAAACTCCAGTACTTTGGCCACCTCATGCAAAGACTTCACTCATTGGAAAAGACTCTGATGCTGGGAGGGATTAGGGGCAGGAGGAGAAGGGGACAACATAGGATGAGATGGCTGGATGGCATCACTGACTCAATGGACGTGAGTCTGAGTGAACTCCGGGAGTTGATGATGGACAGGGAGGCCTGGTATGCTGCGATTTATGGGGTCATGAAGAGTCGGACACGACTGAGCGACTGAACTGAACTGACTGAACACTAAAGGGTATAAAAGAGAGAGAGAAAAAAGTTCTTAGATTAAATGAAATGAATTTAGTTCTCTGAACTATGGATAGTAATGTTACATCAGGCAGGTAACTAGGTATGAGCAGAGAAATAGGGACAGGAAATCGTGCCAGGAAATCACATGTCTTGTAAACAGTGGGGGTCCATAAGCAAACAAAGGAAAGCAGGAAACTTCAGATTGACCTAGGGCCACACACTTTGGATGATAAAGGTTCAAGTACTGGACAAAGAAAGGTGGGAATCACCTGAGTCCAAATTAACCCTCTGCTCATAGGCTAATAAGGCTAATAATAAGATTCTCTTTACAGATAAAAAGTGCTCAATTTGCATCCACACCATGACGTTACTGATCTAAACTAAATAGGGACAAAAATCCATCCTCTCCTCAGGAAAATGGAGCTGGGATGAAAAATCAGGAAAGTTAGCCCCCAAACTCCTCTCTCTCCAGTGTATACTCTGCCCCTTCATTTAAATGCCACCATAACCAGCTTGCCAAAGAGGCCTGGGGCAGCAGCTCTTCACCTGTCTACCTGGTTTGAGTGTTCCTTGTTTAAATAAATTTTCACTTTACTTTCTTAACCTTTCTGCTTTGTCTCTGATCTCTTTAATGGTGAAGAAAATACCTCAAATTCACCAACAGTGATGTTCTGCAAAATTTTAAATAATCATTGTTGTTCAGTTGCTAAATCCTGTCTGATTCTTGGCAACCCCATGGACTGCAGCACAGCAGGCTTCCCTGTCCTTTACTATCTCCTGGAGTTTGCTCAAACTCATGTCCATTGAGTCACTGATGCTATCTAACAATCTCACCCTCTGTCATCCTCTTCTCTTCCTGACCTCAATCTTTCCCAGCATCAGGGTCTTTTCCAGTGATTAAGCCCTTCACATCAGGTGGCCAAAGTATTGGAGCCTCAGCTTCAGCATCAGTCCTTACAATGAATATTCTGGGTTGACTTACTTTAGGATTGATTGGTTTGATCTCCTTGCTCTCCAAAGGACTCTCAAAAGTCTTCTCCAATACCACAGTTTGAAAGCATTGATTCTTCTGCACTCAATCTTCTTTATGGTCCCATGCTCACATACATAAATGACTACTGGGAAAATTATAGCCTTAACAGTATGGACCTTTATTGGCAAAGTGATGTTTCTGCTCTTTAATATACAACCTGGGTTTGTCATAGTTTTCCTTCCAAGGAGCAAATGTCTCTTAATTTCATACCTGCATTAACCATCAGCAGTGATTTTGGAGACAATGAAAATAAAATCTGTCACTGTTCCACTTTTTTTCCTTCTATTTACCATGAAGGGATGGGACTGAATGCCATGATCTTAGTTTTTTTCAAAGTTGAATTTTATGCTAGCATTTGCACTCTCCTCTTTCACCCTCCTCAAGAGGGTCTTTAGTTCCTCTTCACTTTCTGCCATTAGAGTGATATTATCTGCATATCTGAGGTTGTTGATATTTCTCCCAGTAATCTTGATCCAGCTTGTGATTCATCCAGCTTGCCATTTCTCATGATGCAATTTGCATATAGGTTAAATAAGCAGAGTGACAATCTTACAGCCTTGAGGTAATCCTTTCCCAATTTTGAACTAGCCCACTGTTCTATATCCCACTGTAAATATTGTTCTTGTTGTGCATACAGGTTTCTCAGGAGACAGGTAAGGTTGTCTGGTATTCTCATTTCTTTAAGAATTTCCCAGTTTGTTATGATCTAAAAAATCAAAGTCAAAATAATCATTATTTTCAACATTTGTTGATATTCTGATTTTGTGAAAATTTCATACAGTCAATGTTTTGTCATTCTGAACTAATTTTTTGAAAATTTCTACTATTTTTTATACTGTTTGCAATGAATTTAAGATTCTTTCTTCATGATGAAAAAATCAGGAGACCAAGTAGAGAAGTGAAGAAGGTAAACTGAGAGTTTATTGAAGTAAGGATATGTTCTCAGAGGAAGGCCGGGCAGACAGGTGAGGAGCTGTTGTCCCTGGTTCCTTTTGTTACCAAGACCAAACTCATCCTGCTTGCCACATGGCAAGCCAATTATTCAATAGGTGAGGTATTGAGGCAAGGGATACGATTTTATTCAGAAAGCCCGAAAACCAAGAAGATGGCAGGCTGCTATATCAACGTAATCATCTTAATGGGGTCTGGATGCTAGGTTGTTTTCTAGAGCAGAGAGGAGGAAACAGTGAGGAATTAATGTAAAAAGGCCATAATTCTTGCAAATATCTTCTGGAATGGCCCTCCTAAATGTGTTAATTGCTTCTTTTCTGCAGCCATCCATAGGTGGACAGGGTTCTGAACAAAGGTACTTTGGTTTAACATTCAGGCAGAGGAGAAGGGTTCTCTAAGGCAGGCCATTATGTAAGTTTATAATAACAATATTAATGAAAAGTAAAGGTTAAAGTCAAAGAGACAGAACCAACATGGAGTTAAAATTACTATCTTCCCTGTCAGATGGTAAAGAATCTGCCTACAATATGGGACACCTGGGTTGAGAAGATCCTCTGGAGAAGGGAAAGGCAACTCACACCTTTCTTCGCCTGGAGAATTCCATGGACAGAGGATCCTGTGGCTACAGTCCATGGGTTTGCAAATAATTGGACATGACTGAGCAACTAATGCTTTGTAACAATTTGTCAAGACAGTTATAAGGGGCATGCAAGTGAAGGGGCAAAATATTCACTAAAGAGAGAGGGATTTGGGAGTCATGGTCCCTGATTTTCATCCCAGCTCCATTTTTCTGAGGGGAAGATGGATTTTTGTCTTTATTTCACTTAGATCAGAAGTATAATGGCATGGGTGCATGATGAGTACATTTTGTCTATAAGGTTAATATAATGAGAGAACAATGAGCAAAAGGTTACATTTGGAAGCAAAAGATTCTTACCTTTCCCGCCTTTCTTTGTCAGCTACTTGAACCCTTGTCACCCAAAATGTGTGGTCTCCAGTCAGTCTGAAGTTTCCCGCTTTCCTTTATCTGCCTATAAACTCCCACTCTTTACAAGATTTCCTGCCACCTGGTCCCTGCCCCCATTTCTCTGTTCATACCTAACTACCTGCTTGCTATAACATTGCTATTATTTGTAAGATATATTACATATGTCTTACTATTTTTAAAATGATAATGAAACACTTAATTTTATATATGTTTATACAGGTACAATATATTTTATATACACATTATAATACATTGCAATGCCTTATATAGATACATTATAATGTGTTTTATATATAATGTGTACTATCATGTGTATACAGTTCACCAGGCTCCTCTGCTGATGGAATTTTCCAGGCAAGAATACTGGAATGAGGTGCCATTTCCTACTCCAGGGAATCTCCTCAACCTAGGGATTGAATACACTTCTCTTGCATCTCCTGCATTGACAGATTCTTTACCATTAGTGTCACCTGGGCAGTCCATAATACATATTACAATGTATTATCATGTGTATATAATATATACATGTTTTATATATATATATATGTAAAACAAGCACACTTTCAAGACATTTAGAAGAGGGAAAAGCTCACAGATATAATGACATTAATAACTAACTGATTAAAAGCCTGCAAGAAGATGAATACTGTTCTGTTAATAGTCATCTAAATGTGCTCCTGACCTACCTTGTGTGCCCACTTTCATCTAAGCAGGTTATCGTGGGCAGACAGTTAGCATATGACAAATGTGTACTATGAGCAATTTACTATTTGTGGAACTAACTGAACAAAGATAAAGGACTTCATTAAAAAAAAAAAAAAAAAGCCAGTCTTCCCTGTCCTTCACTATTTCCTGGAGTTTGCTCAATTCAAGTTCATTGAGTCAGTGATGCCATCCAACCATCTCATCCTCTGTCTCTCCCTTTACCTCTTGTCCTCAGTCTTTTCCAGCATCAAGGTTTTTTCCATTCAGCTGGTTCTTTACATCAGGCAGCCAAAGTATTGGAGCTTCAGCATCAGTCCTTCTCTGAATAATGGTAAATGGATAAATAGAAATATTTAGGAAATGTTTAAAATTTAAAATAAGCTAAAATATTTCATAAAATTCTACTTCCATATGGCCCATTGAAATTTCTTTCTTTTTTTTTTAATTTTATTTTATTTTTAAACTTTACAATATTGTATTAGTTTTGCCAAATATCAAAATGAATCCGCCACAGGTATACCCGCGTTCCCCATCCTGAACCCTTATCCATTGTCTGCTAGAGAAGGTACTTTAGTTCTTTGTAAGTTTCAAAGCTATTTCTGGATCTCAGCTATAAGGCATAGGCTGAATCATTCACAGTCTCTGAGACTTGGGTTGGCTCAAGGCCAAGGTGTTCAGAGGAATTTCTAAGAATTTTATTTTAGTTATATCTTTGTTAAAGATAAAAAATCATCTTGATAAAAAATCATCTTAATAAAATATCTCAAGTAATAGATAATATGTTAACTTTTACCTCAATAACTCACTTGAAGGAAAATAAAAATGCAAACAACCTTTGTGAGTACTTAAAATTAGTACTCTGGAATTAGTCCTGAGTTTAAACTCTAGTTTTGCTAATTGTTACTTGTGTTAATTCAATACATTTTTGGTCACAGCATAATTTTTTCATCTCTGATATTAAGGTATGGAAGCTCAAAATATTACAGGATTCTTTTGACAGTTAAGCAAGGTAATACCAATAAACCCTTAAGTAATATTCTTAGCACTGTATACATATAAATGTAATTACTATTAATATGCAGTTCATACAAAAATAATATTTTGTTAAGATTTCACTTTAGTCCTTCATATAGTGGCAACCAAAAATAATAGTTGAAGAAGTGAAGAAATGAACGTACAATTGTTAGAAAAGGATAAGAATAGAACCTCTATTTGGTTGGAAGGATTCTCTCAGGAACTAGGATAAAAAATTCTTAATTAAAAAAAAATTGGCTCAGTTATTATCATATTTTATTTTAACATATTTTATTTGACTTTTAAAGCAAGCACACTTTCAAAATATTTAGAAGAGAGAAAAGCTAGCAGATATAATAATTTTAATAACTAACTGATTAAAAGCCTGCAAGAAGATGAATATTGTTCTGTTAATATTCATCTAAATGTGCTCCTGACCTACCTTGTGTGCCCACTTTCATCTAAGTAGGTTATTCTGGGCAGACAGTTAGCATATGACAAATGTGTACTATGAGCAATTTACTATTTGTGGAACTAGCTGAACAAAGATGAAGGGCTTTATTAAAAAAAAAAATCGTAGTCAGATGCTTCTGGGGTGTTTCATGGACCTAAACTTGAAATATTAATTAACACTTTAAAGAGCTACATTTTATTTTTAAATAAGTACAGAGGAAATACATCTCTGGGACTATATAAGATCCTTTTCAACAATACATAATGTCATTTTGTTCATGTATTTGTGCTTTTCACACTTTATGAAATTTCCCAGTGAATGTATTATCATTAATCTTAATAGGTCCCTTGCACATGCTCTATTCTAGAGGTGCATAGGGAAGTTCCAGTTTCTCAAAGAATAAAAGCAAAGCATGTGGCCCACAGGCCTAAAGCTATGTGAATGACAATAACCAGAGTTTAAATGCTTAGCATTTATAAAACTGATCAGGGAATTCATTACCTAAATCATCATAATAAATCTGGAAGTCACAAAGAAATCCTGAAAAGGTGTCATTTTCCTGCCTTTAAAAATGCTATGTCATTCAGTGTGCCATATGTTATTTTGCTATCACTTTCTTAGAGTTTCATTGGCTTAATCTGAGCAGAAAGATCCTGAGATGTATGCAGATTCAGAACAGGGTTGAAATGATGGAACTGTGTCTGAGGCAAAATTAAAAAACTTGTGCTTGTAAACTATCACAAAGGCTTCCTTGGTGGCTTAGTGGTTGAGAATCTGCCTGCCAATGTGGGAGTCATGGGTTTGATCTTTGTTTTGGAAAGATGCCCTAGAGAAGGAAATTAAAACCCACTTCAGTATTCTTGTCTGGGAAATCCCAAGGAAAGAGGAGCCTGGCATTCTATAGTCCATGGGGTTGCAAAAGAGTCAGACATGACTTAGTGACTTAAAAATAACAAAATTATTGTAAACCTACACATCTAAGTGGGCTTTATAGCCAAGACTTTAAAATCTGTTTTAGATAGACAGAAAATATTGCCTAGATATTCAGATTATACCAGAAAATTTTATTTGTACTCAGGTAATTCCCTGAGATAAAATTTATATACTTTAGATGTGTATGAAATATATATATACTATATTATATTATAGTTATATAATTATTATATATTATATAAGTTATATAATTATTATATATTATACATATAACATATATATATAATATATTATATGTTATATTTGTTATAACATACATGCGAAGAGTTAACTCATTGGAAAAGACTCTAATGCTGGGAGGGATTGGGGGCAGGAGGAGAAGGTGATGACAGATGATGAGATGGCTGGATGACATCACCAACTCGATGGACGTGAGTCTGGGTGAACTCCGGGAGTTGGTGATGGACAGGGAGGCCTGGCATGCTGCGATTCATGGGGTCGCAAAGATTCGGACACGACTGAGTGACTGAACTGAACTGAATGTGTAGAATTTCATACATGTCTGAAATATGTATATATAATGCATATAATTTCATACATATCCGAAATTCTTATATGTGTGTGTATATATATATATATATATATATATATATATATATATATATATAGTATATGAAGTGAAGTGAAGTTACTCAGTCGTGTCCAACTCTTTGTGACCCCATGTACTGTAACCTACCAGGCTCCTCTGTCCATGGGATTTTCCAGGCAAGAATACTGGAGTGGGTTGCCATTTCCTTCTCTAGGAGATCTTCCTGATCCAGGGATTGAACCTGGGTCTCCTGTATTATAAGCAGACACTTTACTATCTGAGCCACCAGGGAAACTTGTCTCTATATTGTATATAATTCACATATATCTGAAATATTATATATATATAATATATATAATTCCACACATGTGTGAAATATTATATATAATATATATAATCCCACACATGTCTCAAATAGACATATATATATATAATGTATATCATTTGATACATGTCTGAAATATATAATTTTTGCATGTTTGAAATACTATATATTTTTATAATGTATGTAATTTCAGACATGTCTAATATAAATATATGCATATATAATGTATATAATTTAATATATATCTGAAATATTATGTACATACAATGTATATAATTTTTACATGTCTGGTATATAATATGTATTTATATAATGTATATAGTTTAAGACATGTCTGAAATAAATATATGCATATAAAATGTATATAATTTTATATATCTAAAATATATATGTATATATAATGTATATAATTTCAGACATGTATGAAATTATATATGTATATATATATACTTTACACATAAATTAATGAATATATTTCTCGATGTCTTATCAGTGAAATCAATAAATGAATAATTTCCATAAAAGTATGTATGTACATCTTAGAAAGGGCTGAGGCAAAGGTTAAGGCATTGAAAGAAATAGAGTTGGACATGACTAAAGTGACAACACACACAGACACAGCTCTCTTTTATTTCCATTTTTGAACTGTTTCTTGAATACAATCTATATTTATGGAATCAAAAGACTAATTTAAAAGCTACCAATCCCTAAGATGTTCATTCATTATCTCATTTAATCCTTGCATCTAAAATAATTATGTCAGTTCATTAAGCCATTATGCATTTTTATTAATAAGATAGAATGAAACAAACTTCCTTCTCAGGTTCACAGTTAGATCACAGAGTTCTCTTAAGGGCAAAATGGCTTCCATATCTAGACCTCAACACATGAATTTTTCTTTTACAATCTACATGCATGTGTGCTAAGTTACTTCAGTCGTGTCTGACTCTTTGTGACCCTATGGACTATAGTCTGCCAGTCTTCCTCTGTCCACAGGATACTCCAGGCAAGAATACTGTCCTGGGTTGCCATTCTCTCCTCCAGTAAATCTTCCTGACCCAGGGATTGAAACTGCCTCCCTTACAGCTCCTGTATTGGCAGGCGGATTTGTTACCATTAGTGCCACCTGGGAAGCTCATACAATCTTCATGGTGGCTTTTAACTGCTAAATTTCAGTAGTTTATTCATATAATTGAAATAGCAATTAGTGAGATTTATGGGATTCCTGCAAAAATGGAAGACAACAAGTCCTAAAAAAATTCATAAAACTTTCATCTCTGTATAGGTTTCCAGCTTTCAGATTTAGTTTAACAGCTTTTCTGTTTTGCTCTAGTGCTAAAAGCAATTCTGAGTCATTTAAAAGACAATGTAAATGGGCCCTTCTGCAAGGAAAATATTCCTCAAAAGAGATTAATGGAAATAAAGTCATACAACTGATTTCTCTAAATTATTCTACAAAAGCTACTTAATATAAAAGTAAAGATTGGTCCAGATAGCTCTGTTTGGCTGACACGGCAACTCTCTGAATAACTATAACCATGAGCTGATGATTCATTTCTATAGCCTGTGGGAGATTTAGTTTTCTTAAAGTAGAATATCGGAGAAGGCAATGGCACCCCACTCCCGTACTCTTGCCTGGAAAATCCCATGGATGGAGGAGCCTGGAAGGCTGCAGTCCACAGGGTCGCTGAGCGTCAGACACAACTGAGCGACTTCACTTTCGCTTTTCACTTTCATGCATTGGAGAAGGAAATGGCAACCCACTCCAGTGTTCTTGCCTGGAGAATCCCAGGGATGGGGAAGCCTGGTGGGCTGCCGTCTATGGGGTCACACAGAGTCGGACATGACTGAAATGACTTAGCAAAGTAGAATATCATTTAAAAATAAATTAAACCAATTCAATCTTTCAAATTTAGGTCTACTTTAGGTAGGAGAAAAGATAAAAGTAGGTAGGTAGGAGAGAAAGGTAGGAGAGAAGATAAAAGTTTTGTAGTTACCTTTTAATGTAATGTTAGTTTACATAATAAGCCTTTAAAAATAAGACATTTTATGTTTTAGAGCAGTATTAGGTTCAAAGCAAAACTGAGTGGAAGGCACAGAGATTTCTCATATACCTCTGGTCCCAAAATGTGCATAACCTCCCACATTATCAACATCCTTCACTAGACTGGTACTTATTTTACAATTAATGAATCTACACTGAAATATCTTTACCATCCAGATTCCATAGTTTACATTAAGGTCTACTTTAGGTGGTGTATATTTTATGTGTTTTGACAAATGTATTTATGATTATTAATGTCGACATTCTGAGAATCAGCAACTGAAATGGATGGGAATGGGTGAACTTAACTCAGATGACCATTATATCTACTACTGTGGGCAGGAATCCCTCAGAAGAAATGGAGTAGCCATCATGGTCAACAAAAGAGTCGAAAATGCAGTACTTGGATGCAATCTCAAAAACGACAGAATGATCTCTGTTCATTTCCAAGGCAAACCATTCAATATCACAGTAATCCAAGTCTATGCCCCAAACAGTAATGCTGAAGAAGCTGAAGTTGAACGGTTCTATGAAGACCTACAAGACCTTTTAGAACTAACACCCAAAAAAGATGTCCTTTTCATTATAGGGGACTGGAATGCAAAAGTAGGAAGTCAAGAAACACCTGGAGTAACAGGCAAATTTGGCCTCGGAATACGGAATGAAGCAGGGCAAAGACTAATAGAGTTTTGCCAAGAAAATGCACTGGTCATAACAAACACCCTCTTCCAACAACACAAGAGAAGACTATATACATGGACATCACCAGATGTCAACACTGAAATCAGATTGATTATATTCTTTGCAGCAAAAGATGGAGAAGCTCTATACAGTCAGCAAAAACAAGACCAGGAGCTGACTGTGGCTCAGACCATGAACTCCTTATTGCCAAATTCAAACTTAAACTGAAGAAAGTAGGGAAAACCACTAGACCATTCAGGTATGACCTAAATAAAATCCCTATGATTATACAGTGGAAGTGAGAAGTAGATGTAAGGGCCTAGATCTGATAGATAGAGTGCCTGATGAGCTATGGAATGAGGTTCGCACATTGTAAAGGAGACAGGGATGAAGACCATCCCCATGGAAAAGAAATGCAAAAATTAAAATGGCTGTCTGGGGAGGCCTTACAAATAGCTGTGAAAAGAAGAGAAGCGAAAAGCAAAGGAGAAAAGGAAAGATATAAACATCTGAATTCAGAGTTCCAAAGAATAGCAAGAAGAGACAAGAAAGCCTTCTTCAGAGATCAATGCAAAGAAATAGAGGAAAACAACAGAATGGGAAAGACTAGAGGTCTCTTCAATAAAATCAGAGATACCAAAGGAACATTTCAGGCAAAGATGGGCTCGATAAAGGACAGAAATGGTATGGACCTAACAGAGGCAGAAGATATTAAGAAGAGATGGCAAGAATACACAGAAGAACTGTACAAAAAATATCTTCACGACCCAGATAATCACGATGGTGTGATCACTGACCTAGAGCCAGGCATCCTGGAATGTGAAGTCAAGTGGCCTTAGAAAGCATCACTACAAACAAAGAGAGTGGAGGTGATAGAATTCCAGTTGAGCTATTCCAAATTCTGAAAGATGATGCTGTGAAAGTGCTGCACTAAATATGCCAGCAAATTCAGAAAACTCAGCAGTGGCCCCAGGACTAGAAAACGTCAGTTTTGATTCCAATCCCAAAGAAAGGCAAAGCCAAAGAATTGTCAAACTACTGCACAGTTGCACTCATCTCACACGCTAGTAAAGTAATGCTCAAAATTCTCCAAGCCAGGCTTCAGCAACATGTGAACCTTGAACTTCCTGATGTTCAAGTGGTTTTAGAAAAGGCAGAGGAACCAGAGATCAAATTGCCAACATCCGTGGGATCATGGAAAAAGCAAGGGAGTTCCAGAAAAACATCTATTTCTGCTTGATTGACTATGCCAAAACTTTTGACTGTGTGGATCACAATCAACTGTGGAAAATTCTGAAAGAGATGGGAATACCAGACCACCTGACTTGCCTCTTGAGAAATTTGTATGCAGGTCAGGATGCAAGAGTTAGAACTGGACATGGAACAACAGACGGGTTCGAAATAGGAAAAGGAGTACGTCAAGGCTGTATATTGTCACCCTGTTTATTTAAATTATATGCACAGTACATCTGAGAAATGCTGGACTGGAAGAAACACAAGCTGGAATCAAGATTGCCGGGAGAAATATCAATAACCTCAGATATGCAGATGACACCACCCTTATGGCAGAAAGTGAAGAGGAACTAAAGAGTCTCTTGATGAAGGTGAAAGAGGAGAGTGAAAAAGTTGGCTTAAAGCTCAACATTCAGAAAACTAAGATCATGGCATCCGGTCCCATCACTTCATGGGAAATAGATGGGGAAACAGTGGAAGCAGTGTCAGACTTCATTTTTCTGGGCTCCAAAATCACTGCAGATGGTGACTGCAGCTGTGAAATTAAAAGACGCTTGCTCCTTGGAAGGAAAGTTATGACCAATCTAGATAGTATATTGAAAAGCAGAGACATTACTTTGCCAACAAAGGTTCATCTAGTCAAGGCTATGGTTTTTCGTGTGGTCATGTATGGATGTGAGAGTTGGACTGTGAAGAAGGCTGAGCGCCGAAGAATTGATGCTTTTGAACTGTGGTGTTGGAGAAGACTCTTGAGAGTCCCTTGGACTGCAAGGGGATCCAACCAGTCCATCCTAAAGGAGATCAGCCTTGGGATTTCTTTGGAAGGAATGATGCTGAAGCTGAAACTCCAGTACTTTGGCCACCTCATGCGAAGAGTTGACTCATTGAAAAAGACTCTGATGCTGGGAGGGATTGGGGGCAGGAGGAGAAGGGGATGACAGAGGATGAGATGGCTGGATGGCATCACTGACTCGATGGAGTGAGTCTCAGTAATCTCTCGGAGTTCGTGATGGACAGGGAGACCTGGCGTGCTGTGATTCATGGGGTTGCAAAGAGTCGGACACGACTGAGCCACTGATCTGATCTGATCTGATTCATGATTATAGCATCATTAATAGTAATTTTACTACCCTAAAAACCCTCTGTGCTTCAATAAGTATTAAAGTTTTAATAATTTTTTTCCTATAACATTGAAAGTTTCTCAATTAGTCACAAACTTCTTATTTTTCTGTGATTCTAGTTATGATTAGTACTCTTCTGTAGGACTTGTACATGTCAGACTGGGTATCTGAGAAGCTAGTAATCCAGAAACATCAGTATGCAGAGACTAGAAGGAAAAAAAAATGTAAATTTTACTCTTTCTATCCGAAGGACCAAGAAAAGAGGAAGCCTGAGAAAACAGAAAACTTTCAGGCAATGGCAACCATACTCCAGATCAAAAATTGTAGAAAACATCCCCATTCCCTCTAGCAAAGGCAAAACAGAAATTTACATTTTCTTCCTGGAGGGTTTTACAGGCATCTCCCATCCCCTCATTAGTTCTTGATGGGAAAGAAGAAATGAAGATCCACAAATTTCCTAACTGCTGAATCTCAATCCAAGGTGGTGTCAGTGTAGACTATGTAGGAAGCCTCGACTTTTAACTTGGCCTTACTCCACAAGTCCATCCCAAAGGAAATCAGTCCTGAATGTTCATTGGAAGGACTGATGCTAACATTGAAATTCCAGCACTTTGGCCATTTGATGCAAAGAACTGACTCACTGGAAAAGATCTTGATGCTGGGAAAGATTGAAGGTGGGAGTAGAAGGGGAAGACAGAGGATGAGATGCTTGGATGGCATCACCCACTCAATGGACATGAGTTTGAGTAAACTCTGGGAGCTGGTGATGGGCAAGGAGGCCTGACATGCTACAGTTCACGGGGTCACAAAGAGTTGGACAAGACTGAGGGACCGAATTGAAGTGAACTGACTCCAACAGTAGGGGACCCCATCACTACCCACTGGGTAACATCTGAGGAAACCTAGTGGAAAACTGGGCTTTTCACACCCATAAATAGTAATAAGGCCTGTCTGCCATGTCAGTGATAGTCATGTAGGTAGGGAGCAGTAGCAAGGTGTCCTCCCCATCACATATAGATTAGTATCAGTGTGACTTAAGCTTCTATCCCCACCCAGTAGTAGAAGCACCACTCATCCTCAGGGGCAACAGAAATTTATTGAGAAACCTGGACTTTAGCTCTCACCAGCTAAAAACAGTGGGAGTCTGTAACTGGGAAGTGTCAGAGGAAGACTGTTAAAACACAAGATTTATATATGATCTGTAGTTTCATAGCATAATATTCCAAATGCCAAATTTCAATCAGAATCCCTTGTCATAACATGAAGCAGACATATTTCCACTTGAATGACAGAAGACAATAAAAAGATACCAAAACAGATTTACAGAGATTATATAGATACTAGAATGATCTGAGGAGAAGGCAATGGCACCCCACTCCAGTACTTTTGCCTAGAAAATCCCATGGATGGAGGAGCCTGGTAGGCTGCAGTCCATGGGGTCTCTAGAGTCCGACACGACTGAGCAACTTCACTTTCACTTTTCACTTTCATGCATTGGAGAAGGGAATGGCAACCCACTCCAGTGTTCTTGCCTGGAGAATCCCAGGGACGGGAAGCCTGGTGGGCTGCCGTCAATGGGGTCGCACAGAGTCGGACACGACTGAAGGGACTTAGCAGCAGCAGCAGCAGCAGCAGAATGATCTGATAAGAATTTTAAAACAGCCACCATAAAAATGCTTTAACAAGCTATTAGAAATATGATGAAAAAAGTGAAAAATAAAAATTAAACAAAAATGTGTAGAAACCAAAGTTAAATATAAAATACCATATATAGTAACAAAAATACAATACTTTATTTAAAATCTGTAGAAGGTTGGGAAAGATTACTGTGCTAACTTATAAATTATGAAAGAAATAAAAAGACTTAAATAAATGAAGAGACATAACATTTCCATGAACAAGAAAATATAAACACTAAATACGTTAATTCTCATGAAAATTTATAATTATTTATAAATTATAACATATAAATTCATATACATGAATATGTGTGTAATATGTTATTCTTATGAAAATCCCAGATAGGATTTTTATAGATATAGCGAAGATTATTCTAAACTTTACTTTAAAAAGTAAAAGTACTAGAATAGCTGAAACAACTTAGAAAAAGAAGAAAGTGAACAGAATAAGAAGCTTTTTAAGACATTATATAACTATAGTAATTAAGTTTAAGAAGTACTGGCAAAGAGATAGATATATGCACAGATAAATGGTCTAGAGGAGGGATTCTGGAAATAGACCACAAGCAAGTACAACTGATTTTTCTACACAAATTATTTAATAGAAAGAAAATAACCTTTGAACCAAATGGTGCTGAAACCTTGGATATTCATAAGCATTTTATAAACAGAAATGAAATTAATTAATTAATTAACCTTTATCAAAACTTACAACTCATAAAAATCTACTCAAGACAAATAGCAAGGTTTGTAGAATAGAATTTGATAAAATGTTTAGACAACAAGTTAGGGAAAGATCTTTGGGGATGGAGCTTTGTGAGGATTCCTTAGACATAAATCCAAAAACATAATTCATAAGATAAAAAATGATTAACTGAAATTAACAAAAATTAAAACAAAATTTTGATCTACAAAAGATAGTTCAAGAGGAAAGAAACAGGTTA
The DNA here is from genome assembly GCF_032452875.1 of Bos javanicus. Classification (NCBI taxonomy): domain Eukaryota; kingdom Metazoa; phylum Chordata; class Mammalia; order Artiodactyla; family Bovidae; genus Bos; species Bos javanicus. The sequence goes on from NC_083882.1 coordinate 3,127,510, forward strand.
TCAGTTCAGTCAGTCAGTTCACTCTATCAGTTGAGTCTGACTCTTTGCAACCCCATGGACTGCAGCACACCAGGCCTCCCTGTCCATCACCAATTCCTGGAGTTTACTCAAATTCATGTCCATTGATTGTTGATGCCATACAACCATCCCATCCTTTGTCATCCCCTTCTCCCGTCTTCAATCTTTCCTAGTATCAGGGTCTTTTCCATTGAGTCAGTTCTTTGCATCAGGCAGCCAAACTTTTGGAGTTTCAGCTTTAGCATTAGTCTTTCCAATTAATACCCAGGACTGATCTCCTTTAGGATGGATTGGTTGTAACCCCTTGCTGTCCAAAAGATGCTCAAGAGTCTTAAGCAGCACCACAGTTCAAAAGAACCAATTTTACAATGCTCAGCTTTCTTTATAGTTCAATTCTCACAACCATGCATGACTACTAGAAAGACCATAGCTGTGATTAGATGGACCTTTGCTGGCAAAGTAATGACTCTTCTTTTTCATAGGCTGTCTAGGTTGGTCATAACTTTCCTTCCAAAGAGTAAGCATCTTTTAATTCCATGGCTGCAGTCACCATCTGCAGTGATTTTGGAGCCCAAAAAAATAAAGTCTGGCACTGTTTCCACTGTTTCCCCATCTATTTACCATGAAGTGATGGAACCAGATGCCATGAACTTAGTTGTCTTAATGTTGAGTTTTAAGCCAATTTTTTCACTCTCCTCTTTCACTTTCATCAAGAGGCTCTTTAGTTCTCCTTCACTTTCTGCCATAAGGGTGGTGTCATCTACATATCTGAGATTATTGATATTTCTCCTGGTAATCTTGATTTCAGCTTGTGTTTCATCCAGCCGAGCATTTCTCATGATGTACTCTGCATATAAGTTAAATAAGCAGGGTGACAATATACAGCCTTGATGTACTCCTTTCCTGATTTGGAACCAGTCTCCTGTTCCATTTCCAGTTAACTGTTGCTTCCTGATCCGCATACAGGTTTCTCAGGAGGCAGGTCAGGTGGTCTTATATTCCCATCTCCTTAAGAATTTTTCACAATTTGTTGTAATCCATACAGTCAAATGATTTGGCATAGTCAATAAAGCAGAAGCACATGTTTTTCTGGACCTCTCTTGCTTTTTTGATAGTCCAGTGGATGTTGGAAATTTGATCCCTGATTCCTCTGCCTTTTCTAAATCCAGCTTGAACATCTGGAAGTTCACGGTTCACATATTGCTGAAGCCTGGCTTGGAGAATTTTGAGCATTACTTTATTAGTGTGTGAGATGAGTGCAATTGTGTGGCACTTTGAGCACTCTTTGGCATTGCCTTTCTTTGGGATTGGAATGAACACTGAACTTTTCCAGTCCTGTGGCCACTGCTGAGCTTTCCAATTTTGCTTGCATATTGAGTGCAGCACTTTCACAGCATCATCTTTTAGGATGAAATAGTTCAACTGATATTCCATCACCTTCACTGGCTTTGTTCATAGTGATGCTTCCTAATGCCCACTTGAGTTCTCATTCCAGGATGTCTAGCTCTAGGTGAGTGATCACACCATTGTGGTTATCTGGGTTATGAAGATCTCTTTTGTATAGTTCTTCTATATATTTTTGCCACCTCTTCTTAATATCTTCTGCTTTTATTAGGTCCATATCATTTCTGTCCTTTATTGTCACCATCTTTTCATGAAATGTTCCCTTGGTATCTCTAATTTTCTTGAAGAGATCTCTAGTCATTCCCATTCTATTGTTTTCCTCTATTTCTTTCAAGAGGATAAAAACAGGTTATATACTTGTTTTTATAAAAACAGTTTTTATAAAAAACTTATAAAAACAGTTATGTACTTACATACTTCAAGAAAATATTTGTAAACCATGCATCTCTCAAAGACGCATCAAAAATAAAACATTTAAAAATTCTATAGCAAAATATTCAAAAAATATAAGAAGAAAGTAGAAAAAAAAATTAGAAAGGGAGGTTTCCACAAAGAAAATCAGTTCAGTTCAGTCTCTCAGTCAGACTTTGAAACACCATGGACTGCAGCTTGCCAGGCTTCCCTGTCCATCATCAACTCCCAGAGCTTGCTCAAACTTATTCTATCCAGTCGGTGATGCCATCTAATCATCTCAGCCTCTGTTGTCCCCTTCTCTCCCTGCTTTCAATTATTCCCAGCATCAGGGTCTCTTCCACTGAGTCAGTTCTTCAAATCAGGTGGCCAAATTATTGCAGCTTCAGGTTCAGCAGCAGTCCTTCCAATGAATATTCAGGTCTGATTTCCTTTAGGATGGACTGGTTTTCTTTTCTTGCAGAACAAATGACTCTCAAGAGGCTCCTCCAACACCACAGTTTGAAAGCATCAATTATTTGGTGCTCAGCCTTCTTTATGGTCTAACTCTCCTCTCCATACATGATTACTGGAAAAACTAGCTTTGACTAGATGAAACTTTGTTGGCAAAATAATGTCTCTGCCTTTTAATATGCTGTCTAAATTTGTCATAGCTTTTTTCTAAGGAATAACATGTTTTAATTTCATGGCTGCAGCCACCATCTTCACTGATTTCAAAGTCTAAGCAAATAAATTCTGTCACTACTTCCATTTTTTCCCCATCTGTTTTCCATGAAGTGATGGTTTGGATACCATGACTTCATTTTTTGAGTGTTCAGTATTAAGCCAACTTTTTTCATTCTCCTCTTTCACTTTATTCAAGAGGATCTTTAGTTCCTCTTCACTTTCTGCCATGAAGGCACTGTCATCTGCATATCTGAGGTTGTTGATATTTCTCCTGGTAATCTTTATTCCAGCTTTTGCTTCATCCAGCCCAATATTTTGCATGATGTACCCTGTATACAAGTTAAATAAGCAGGGTGACAATATGTAACCTTGACGTACTCCTTCCCCAATTTGGAATCAGTCCTTTCCTTGTTCCAGGTGCACTTCTTCTAACAGTTGCTTCTTGACCTGCATACAGATTTCTCAGTGGACAGGTAAAGTGGTCTGGTATTCCAATCTCTCGAAAAACTTTCCACGATTTGTTGTGATCCATGCAGTCAATGTCTTTAGTGTAGTCATTGAAACAGAAGTAGATACTTTTCTGGAATTCTCTGACTTTTTTCTATGATCATAGATGTTGGTTATTTGCCCTCTGGTTCCTCTGCCTTTTCTAAATCCAGCTGGAACAACTGGAAGTTCTCAGTTCATGTACTGTTGAAGCCTCTCTTGGAGAATTCTGAGCATTACTTTGCTAGTGTGAGATGACTGCAATTGTGCAGTAATTTGAACACTCTTTGGCATAGCCTTTCTTTGGGATTGGAATGAAAACTGATCTTTTCCAGTCCTGTGGCCACTGCTGAGTTTTCCAAATTTGCTGGCATATTGAGTGAAGCACTTTCACAGCATCATCTTTTAGGATTTGAAATACTTCTGCTGGAATTCCATCACCTCCACTATCTTTGTTCATAGTGATGCTTCCAAAGGCCCACTTAACTTCATATTCCTGCATGTCTGGCTCTAGGTGAGTGATCACACCATTGTGATTATCTGGGTCATGAAGATCTTTTTTGTACAATTCTTCTGGGTATTCTTTCCTCCTGTTCTTAATATATTCTTCTTCTGTTATGTCCATACAATTTCTTCCCTTTTTTGTGTCCATCTTTGCATGAAATGTTCCTTTGATATCTGTAATTTTCTTGAAGAGATCACTAATCTTTCCCATTCTATTGTTTTCCTCCATTTCTTTACATTGAATACTTAGGAAGGCTTTCTTATATCTCCTTCTTATGAATTCTGCATTCAGATGGGTATATTGTTCTTTTTCTCCTTTGCCTTTCACTTCTCTTCTTTTCTCAGCTTTCTTTAAGGCCTCCTCAGGCAACCATTTGCCTTTTTGCATTTCTTTTTCTTGGGGATGGTTTTGATCACCAGCTTCTGTACAGTGTTATGAACCTCTGTCCGTAGTTCTTCAGGTACTGTGTCTATCAGATCTAATCCCTTGAATCTATTTGTCACTTTCACTGCAGAATGATAAGGGTTTTGATTTAGGTCATACCTTAATGACCTAGTGATTTTCCCTACTTCAATTTAAGTCTTAATTTTGGAATAAGGAGCTAATATCAAAGAGCATATTCATATGGAAAATAAACACACATGAGAATATATTCAAAAATTATGCAAGTTAAAGTTCAGTAGGAGATATTATTATACACCAATCAGAATGGCTAAAGGAAAAAAAAAATGGACAGCAAAAATACTGCCAAGAGTATAGATAAACTGAATCTGGCATACATGACTGGTGGGAATATAAAATGAAACAGTAAACTTGGTGAGTGTTTGACAGTTTCTTTAAGCAATTATACTTACTCTAGAACCTAGCAGTTGCAATCTAGACATTATTCCAAAGGAAAAAAAATAAAAATAATAAAAGCCTATGTATACACAAAAACTGTACATGAATGTTCCTAGCAGCTTTATTTGTAAGAGCCAAAACCTGAAAACAGCTAAAATATTCCTCAAAAGGTAAATTGTTAAAAACAGTCATATATCTGTATCATGGAATACTACTCAGCAATAAAAAGCCATAAACTATAAATACACTCAATAACTTGGCTGGATTTCAAAAGCATTATGCTGAGTGGGAAAAAAAAAAAAAACAATCTCAGAAGATTATATACTGTGCATTTCTGTTTATGTAACAGTCTTGACAAAATTACAGAAATGCTGAACAGGTTAGTATTTGTCAGGTTTAGGGATAGTGGGAAGGGCTAGGGAAAGTATTATATAAGTTAGAGTGTAATGAGTGAGCTATGATGAAAGACATTCTGTATCTTGATTGATGTGATGTTTATAGAAACCTACACATGTGATTCAGTTCAGTTCAGTTCAGTCACTTAGTCGCTTCTGACTCTTTGTGACCCCATGGACTGCAGCACGTCAGGCTTCCCTGTCTATCACCAACTCCTGGAGCTTACTCAAACTCGTGTTCATCGAGTCAGTGATGCCATCCAACCATCTCATCTCACAGGTGATTAATTGACATCTATCTGTCTATACATCAATCTATCATCAATTTTCTGGCTTTGACATTTTGTACTATACTTATGTAAAAAATAACTATTACAAGAAAGTAGATAAAGAGTAGAGGGAAATTTTTGATGCTGTATTTGTAACTTTCTGTACATCTATCAGTGTTAGTCACTCAGTCATGTCTGACTCTTTGTGACCCAGGGACTGTATTCCACCAGGCTCCTGTCTGTGGAATTTCCCAGGGAAGCATACTGGAGTGGGTTTCCATTTCTTTCTCCAGGGGATCTTCCCAACCCAGGATTTGAACCCAGGTCTCCTACATTGCAGGCAGATCATTTACTGTCTGAGACACTAGGGAAGTCCCAAATGGTTGGTAACCTCCAGGTGGAGGTGACCAAAGAAAGTGGCCCATACAGGGATCAAATCTGTGACCATGGCATTATTAGTATCACACTCTAACCAACTGAGCTAACTGGCTCCTAAAGAACGATTGTTTCAAAATGAAAAGTTTTTAAAAGTTTAAAACTTGTTCTAAAAATAGTGGTTAGGAAATGTTGAACAGTGCAGTTCCCCTTCAAAAATCACAAAATATATTATTACATCAAAGTGCCCAATGTGTTTAGCAAAGAAAAAATATTTATATTAACTTCATATTTCCCAAATTTTTGATCAAAGAACATTTCTTCTATAACAAGAAAGTGGTGACTAGCATATAAAGCCAAAGTATAAATGTAACAACATTTGGTTAGACAAAATTTTGTTTTGTTCTGGAAGTAAGTATAAGAAAACTGTACAGATATGAGAAACACTACTTTCTGTTTGTTTGGTTACAAAAAACTGAATGGAGAATGGTGGAAAAGAAACATTTTAAACCATCTTTTACTTAAATTTAGAACAGATACTGGTTAAAAAAGGCCTTTAGAAAGATTTTCAAGTCTAGACCAGGGGAAAAAAAAATGGCAGAAGCATGTATGGTAGCACAGAGTATAGAATTATGCTATCCTGCTTTTAGGGAAGTGACAAATAGCAGTATTTTTGATTATGCATTGTACTTCCTGAAAAAATTGGTTTTTCACCTTGCTATTTCTGTGATGAAATTCAATTCTTATATCCTCATTTCTACTTCCCATAAAAAAAGGCCTTTAGAAAGATTTTCAAGTCTAGACCTGGGGGGGGGGGGGGGAATGGCAGAAGCATGTGTGGTAGCATACAGTATAGCATTACGCTATCCTGCTTTTAGGGAAGTGACAAATAGCAGTATTTTTGATTATGCATTGTACTTCCTGAAAAAATTGGTTTTTCACATAGCTATTTCTGTGATAAAATTCAATTCTTATACCATCATTTCTTTTTTGTGTGTGTGTGATTTTTCTCAAACACTTTACTTTTTTAAATTTTATTTTATTTTTAAACTTTACAATATTGTATTAGTTTTGCCAAATATCAAAATGAATCTGCCACAGGTATACCTGTGTTCCCCATCCTGAACCCTCCTCCCTCCTCCCTCCCCATACCCTCCCTCTGGGTCGTCCCAGTGCACCAGCCCCAAGCATCCAGTATCGTGCATCGAACCTGGAATGGTGACTCGTTTCATACATGATATTATACATGTTTCAATGCCATTCTCCCAAATCTCCCCACCCTCTCCCTCTCCCACAGAGTCCATAAGACTGATCTATACATCAGTGCAGGATTCTCTATGACCCACCTCCCAGAATATTGGAAATAAAAGCAAAAATAAACAAATGGGACCTAATTAAACTTAAAAACTTCTGCACAACAAAGGAAACTATTAGCAAGGTGAAAAGGCAGCCTTCAGAATGGGAGAAAATAATAGCAAATCAGGCAACTGACAAACAACTAATCTCAAAAATATACAAACAACTCCTATAGCTCAACTCCAGAAAAATAAATGACCCAATCAAAAAATGGGCCAAAGAACTAAATAGACATTTCTCCAAAGAAGACATACAGATGGCTAACAAACACATGAAAAGATGCTCAACGTCACTCATTATCAGAGAAATGCAAATCAAAACCACTATGAAGTACCATTTCATGCCAGTCAGAATGGCTGCGATCCAAAAGTCTACAAGCAATAAATGCTGGAGAGGGTGTGGAGAAAAGGGAACTCTCTTACACTGTTGGTGGGAATGCAAACTAGTACAGCCACTATGGAGAACAGTGTGGAGATTCCTTAAAAAACTGGAAATAGAACTGCCTTATGATCCAGCAATCCCACTGCTGGGCATACACACTGAGGAAACCAGAAGGGAAAGAGACACGTGTACCCCAATGTTCATCACAGCACTGTTTATAATAGCCAGGACAAGGAAGCAACCTAGATGTCCATCAGCAGATGAATGGATAAGAAAGCAGTGGTACATATACACAATGGAGTATTACTCAGCCATTAAAAAGAATACATTTGAATCAGTTCTAGTGAGGTGGATGAAACTGGAGTCTATTATACAGAGTGAAGTAAGCCAGAAAGAAAAACACCAATACAGTATACTAATGCATATATATGGAATTTAGAAAGATGGTAACAATAACCCTGTGTACGAGACAGCAAAAGAGACGCTGATATATAGATCAGTCTTCACTTCTACTTCCTATAAAAAAGCATAGCAGTTTTCCTTCCATGGTTTTCAAAGCCATTTTCCTTACAGTGACTTCCTTTTAGACAAAAAGTCTATGTTGCTTGAAACATCACATTTTCTTACATATAAAGGAGTGTTCCAGCTGCATAACTAGGTATAATTTTACAAAATCCATTAAAAAAAATTGGAGTCAAAATATTCCCAAATCCGGGGACAATTAAATCTTTTTTTTAAGATAGCAATTGCTTGAAATTAATATACTATCATAATTTTATAAATCATAATAAAATATTAAGTGATATATAAAAGAAACCTTTAAAATCAATTAATTTAATATGGATATTTAAGTAAAATAAAAATATAAAACCATAATTTTTTACATCATAATAAAATATGATCAATAATTTAGATACAGTTTTTAAAGACATTAAAAAGTTGATATAAAGCCAAAATCAACTAATTACTTTTAAAGAAAATATACAGCCATTAGATATGATAGCCTAGGAAATATGCATCATTTTTAGCGTTTGCTTTCAGTGTTACACAGGTTATGGGTTTTGACAAACATGTGACACGAAACTACCACAGTAGTTTCACTACCCTAAAAACCCTATATTCTCTGTGCATGCACCTCCCTCAGCTCCCTTACTCCTGGAAATCACTGATCATTTTGCTGTCTTCACAGATTTTACTTTTGCAGAAGATCATAGTGTTGAAATTAGATTGCATGTAGCCTTTTCATTTTGGCTTCTTTCACTGATTACGGCTTGATGCCTCATTTCTTTCTAACACTGAATAATTTATCACTGTTGACATGTGAAGTTGTTTATTTAATCATTCACCTACCAAAGAACATCTCTTTTTTGAAAGTTCTGGCAATTATGCAAAAAGGTGCTATGAAGGTCTTTGTGCAGGATTTTGTGTGATCATGTTTTCTTTGCTCCTTTTTAGCTTTATTCATATCATGGATAAATAAAATCTGTATATATTTAAGGTATAGAACTTGATGTATTAGTATTAATATATGTAAACACTGTGAAATGATCATACAAGTCTATTACACACCCTTTTGTGTGTCGGGTAGGATGAGGTGGTAAGAACACTTAGGGTCTAACATCCCAATAAATATCAATACAGGAAACAATACTACTGATGATAATCATATGATTTACAATAGCTCTCTGGAACATGATTATCTTACATAGAAAAAAAACAAAAAAAACATTTTTTACATGTTTTCAACTTGTTTGGATAAATACCAAGAAGTGATATTTTTGAAATTTATGGGAAAAATATGACTAGATTTGTAAGAACGTGGTAATCTATTTTCCAAGTTGTTGTCCTGCATTCCCACCATAAGTGAATGAGAGGTCCTGTTGCTCTACCTTTTTGTCAGCCTAAAGTGTAATCAGTTCAGTTCAGTTACTCAGATCAGATCAGATCAGTTGCTCAGTCATGTCCAACTCTTTGTGACCCCATGAATCGCAATACGCCAGGCCTCCCTGTCCATCACCAACTCCCAGAGTTCACTCAGACTCACGTCCATCAAGTCAGTGATGCCATCCAGCCATCTCATCCTCTGTCGTCCCCTTCTCCTCTTGCCCCCAATCCCTCCCAGCATCAGAGACTTTTCCAATGAGTCAACTCTTCGCATGAGGTGGCCAAAGTACTGGACTTTCAGCTTTAGCATCCTTCCTTCCAAAGAAACACACTGGTCATAGCAAAAACTCTCTTCCAACAACACAAGAGAAGACTCTACTCATGAACATCACCAGATGGTAAACACTGAAATCAGATTGATTATATTCTTTGCAGCCTAATGTGGAGATGCCCTGTATGGTTAGTAAAAACAAGACCAGAAAGTGACTGTGGCTCAGATCATGAACAAATTCAGACTGAAATTGAAGAGAGTAGGGAAAACCAGTAGAACATTCAGGTATGACCTAAATCAAGTCCCTTATGATTATACAGTGGAAGTGAGAAGTATATTCAATAGACAAGATCTGATAGAGTGCCTGAAGAACTATGGACAGAGGTTTACGGCATTGTATAGGAAACAGGGATCAAGACCATCTGCAAGAAAAAGAAATGCAAAAAAGCAAAATGTCTGTCTGGGGAGGCCTTACAAATAGCTGTGAAAAGAAGAGAAGCCAAAAACAAAGGAGAAAAGGAAATATATACCCATTTGAATAAACAGTTCCAGAGAAAAGCAAGGAGAGATAAGAAAGTCTTCCTCGGTGATCAGTGCAAAGAAATAGAGGAAAACAATAGAATGGGAAAAACCAGAGATCTCTTCAAGAAGATTAGAGATACCAAGGGAACATTTCATGCAAAGATGGGCTCAATAAAGGACAGAAATCCCAGGGCTGATCTCCTTCAGAATGGACTGATTTGCGTTTAGAGTTTATCAATAAGGGCAAGAAAGAAAGTCGCTCAGTCGTGTCCAACTCTTTGCAACCCCATGGACTTAGTGTATGGAAGTCTCCAGACCAGAATACTGGAGTCGGTAGTCTCCCTTCTCCAGGGGATCTTCCCAACCCAGGGATCGAACCCAGGTCTTCCACATTGCAGGTGGATTCAGCAATACCTGAACCATGAATTTTCAGATACACAAGCTGGTTTTAGATAAGGCAGAGGAAACAGAGATCAAATGCCAAAATCCGCTTGATCATGGAATAAGCAAGAGAGTTCCAGAAAAAACATCTATTTCTGCTTGATTGACTATGCCAAAGCCTTTGACTGTGTGAATCACAGTAAACTGTGGAAAATTTTGAAAGAGATGGGAATAACAGACCACCTGACCCACCTCTTAAGAAACTTGTATGTAGTTCAGGAAGCAACAGTTAGAACTGGACATGGAACAATCGACTGGTTCCAAATAGGAAAAGGAGTACATCAAGGCTGTATATTGTTACCCTGCTTATTTAATTTATATGCAGAGTGCATCATGAGAAACACTGGGCTGGGAGAAACATAAGCTGGAATCAAGATTGTCAGGTGAAATATCAATAACCTCAGATATGCATATGACACCACCCTTATGGCAGAAAGTGAAGAGGAACTAAAAAGCCTCTTGATGAAAGTGAAAGAGGAGAGTGAAAAAGTTGGCTTAAACCTCAACATTGAGAAAATTAAGATCATGGCATCTGGTCCCATCACTTCATGGGAAATAGATGGGGAAACAGTGGAAACAGTGTCAGACTTTAGTTTTTTGGGCTTCAAAATCACTGCATATGGTGACTGCAGCCATGAAATTAAAAGACGCTTACTCCTGGGAAGGAAAGTTATGACCAGACTAGATAGTATATTGAAAAGCAGAGACATTACTATGCCAACAAAGGTCCGTCTAGTCAAGGCTATGGTTTTTCCTGTGGTCATGTATGGATGTGAGAGTTGGACTGTGAAGAAAGCTGAATGCCGAAGAATTGATGCTTTTGAACTATGGTGTTGGAGAAGACTCTTGAAAGTCCCTTGGACTACAAGGAGATCCAACCAGTCCATTCTGAAGGAGATCAGCCCTGGGATTTCTTTGGAAGGAATGATGCTAAAGCTGAAACTCCAGTACTTTGGCCACCTTATGCGAAGAGTTGACTCATTGGAAAAGACTCTGATGCTGGGAGGGATTAGGGGCTGGAGGAAAAGGGGACAACAGAGGATGAGATGGCTGGGTGCCATCACTGACTCGATGGACGTGAGTTTGAGTGAACTCCGGGAGTTGGTGATGGACAGGGAGGCCTGGTGTGCTGCGATTCATGGGGTTGCAAAGAGTGGGACATGACTGAGCAACTGAACAGAACTGAATTTCAGTTCACATAAAATTAACATGATGTCTAGGCATTATAATATTTTTTAGTACTCTCTGCGTTTAACAACTTAAAAAGCTTTACGATTTTAGATCATTCTTACACAAAACTTTTGTGGCACAGAGATGGCTAATTCAAATTTTGAGAAAAACAGGCAAATTAAAAGTTCAACCTGAAGTATTTAAAGAACCACTGGAAAATAATATCAAGTGATCTTATTCCATTTGTATATTTTCTGTTAAAATATTTTCTTTAAAGTTTTGTTTGTAGCCCATCTACTCATTGCTTTCTTACTGGTCTGTCCCTACTCTGCTTTTGTTTACTCATGCACAGAGGAGGAAACAGTATTATAGAATGATTCCATGAGCATTGTTTTGGTAAGTTTCTAACATTTTGGTAATGTTTCTAATGTTTTAACTGCTGTTCAGATGTATTTAACATTAATATATAGGTTTTATAATACCCATTAAATAGCAAAAGAAATATAACTTTATCATGATGTACTTTTTGTAGAGAAACTACAGTATGTGCATATACTGGCAATGCAGGTGGTATTTCTCTTCTGTTTAAAACTTTTCCATAATTTCCAAGTTTTCTACCATAAAACTCTATGGTTTAAGGCACTAAAATCAATTAACCATACTATTTTTCTTGTTTAGAATTGTCACTACAGAAAATTTGCTATAGTCTATCCAATAATGAATACATACAGATCAGAATGAAATTTTACAGCATTTTATAACTATCTCTAAATTCTTATTATAAACTTTTTTTGCACTGGTTGTTCTTTCAGTTCAGTTCAGTCACTCAGTCATCTCTGACTCTTTGTGACCCATGGCCTGCAGCACGCCAGGATTCCTGTCTATTACCAATTCACAGAACTTGTTCAAACTCACACCCTTCGAGTCAGTGATGCCACCCAACCATCTCATCCTCTGTCATCCCCTTCTCCTCTAACCTTCAATCTTTCCCAGCATCAAGGACTTTTCTAACGAGACAGTTTTTCCAATCAGGTGGCCAGAGTATTGCAGATTCAGCTTCAGCATCAGTCTTTCCAATGAATATTCCGGACTGATTTTTTTTAGGATGGACTGGTTGGATCTCTTGCTGTCCAAGGCACTTTTAGGAGTCTTATCCAACATCACAGTTCAAAAAGATCAATTATTGGCACTCAGGTTTCTTTAATGTCCAACTCACATCCATGCATGACTAATGGAAAAACCATAGCTTTGATAATATGGGCTTTTGTAAGAAAACAAAAGTCTCTGTATCTTAATATGTTGCCAGGTTTGTAATAGCTTTCCTTCCAAGGAATGAGCATCTTTTAATTTCATGGCTACAGTCAACATATGAAATGATTTTAGAGATCAAAAAGATAGTGGGTCACTGTTTCCATTGTTTCCTCATCTATTTGCGATGAAGTTATGGGGCTAGATATCATGATCCTTGTTTTTTGAATGTTGAGTTTTAAGCCATTTTTTTTCACTCTCCCCTTTCACTTTCAAGAGGCTCTTTAGTACCTTTTAGCTTTCTGCCCTAAGGGTAGTGTCATCTGCATATATGAGGTTGTTGATATTTCTCCTGGCAATCTTGATTCCAGCTTGTGTTTCATCCAGCCCAGTATTTAGCATGCTGTATTCTGCATATAAGCTAAACAAGCAGAGTGACAATATATAGTCTTGGTGTATTCCTTTTCCAATTTCTAACCAGTCCATTGTTCCATGTCCAGTTCTAGCTGTCCAGGGCTTCTTGACCTGCATGCAGATTTCTCAGGAGGCAGTTAAGGTGATCTGGTATCCCCATCTCTTAATGAATTTTCCAGTTTGCTGTGATCCACAAAGTCAAAGGCTTTAGCATAGTCAATGAAGTAGAAGTAGATGTTTTTTTCTGGAATTCTCTTGCTTTCTCCATGATCTAACAGATATTGGCAATTAGATCTCTGGTTCCTCTACTTTTCCAAATCCAGGCTAAACATCTGGAAGTTCTCAGTTAATGTACTTTTGAAGCCTAGCTTGGAGAATTTTTTAGCATTATTTTGCTAGTGTGTGAGATCAGTACAATTGTGTGGTAGTTTGACCAATCTTTGGCATTGCTTTTATTTGGGATTTGAATGAAAACTGACCATTTCCAGCCCATTGGTCACTGCTGAGTTTTCCAAATTTGCTAAAATATTGAGTGCAGCACTTTGGCAGCAGCATCTTTTAGGATATGAAATAGCTCTGCTGGAATTCCGTTATCTCCACTAGCTTTGTTTGTAGTGATGCTTCCAAAAGCCCATTTGACTTCACAATCCAGGACATCTGGCTCTAGATGAGTGATCACACCATTGTGTTTATCTGTGTCATGAAGATCTTTTTTGAATAGTTCTTCTGTGTATTCTTGCCACCTCTTCTTAATATCTTCTAATTCTGTTAAGTCCATAGTATTTCTGTCTTTTATTGTGTCCTTCTTTGCATGACATGTTCCCTTGGTATCTCTAATTTTCTTGAAGAGATCTCTAGTCTTTCCCACTAGATTATTTTCCTCTATTTCTTTACATTGATCACCGAGGAAGGCTTTCTTATCTCTCCTTGCTATTCTTGGGAACTTTGCATTCAGATGGATGTATCTTTCCTTTTCTCCTTTGTCTTTCACTTCTCTTTTTCTCAGCTTTTTGTAAGCCCTCCTCAGACAATGATTTTGCATATTTTGCATTTATTTTTCTTGGGGATGGTTTTCATCACAGCCTTCTGTACTTTAGGTTGTCACTTTTTAAATTGAACAAACCACACAGTACAAAGTTAAAGCACATTCAACCAGGTAATACAAGCAAGGGCAAAAGATTAAGAGTTTGGTCACTATGTCTAAGTAGAGAAAGAAAGACAATCCTTTGGCATTTGTTGTCAAAGTATTTAATTTCCTGACTTCTGAAAATATTGCTGAGAAGCATAGCAGAAAATATTCCTTTGCCAGAACTATTCAGTTGCCATCCAAATAGGGTTGAAATGTGCAATCTCAAATGTTTTTTAAAGAAACATCCTGTTCAGATAATGGTTATGTACTCCACATTCATCTTCATGCAGGAAGAGGTTTATCATGACTCATTTATTTTCTTGGAGAAACTTGTCAACATCTCAATTTATATTAAGCTGAGATGAATAAAAAATCACATTTGTAATACAAAGGAGTTACAGCAGTGAGCAGTGCAGAGTTTGCAATCAAGCAAGTTAACTGATTTTCCTCTAGAAAGTACTATTAGCCTTTCAGTCCAATATACTTCCACAGGATGAATCCTTATGTTCTCAATTGGCTGAAAGTGCATTTAGTTGTCTGTAAGATAGTTATGGCCATGAACATCATGTTGCTGTGCAGTCACTCAGTCGTGTCTAGCTCTTTGCTACCACATGGACTGCAGCACACCAGGCTTCCCTGTCTTAAAAACAACAGAATGATCTTGGTTCATTTACAAGGGAAACCATCCAACATCATAGTAATCCAAGTTTAGGTCTCAACCACTACTTCTGAAGAAGATGAAGTTGAATGTTTCCATGAAGACCTATAAGACTTTCTAGAACTAACACCAAAAAAAGATGTCCTTTTCATCCTAGGGGACTGAAATGCAAAAGTAGGAAAATCATGGGCAACATTCAGATCTTCCTTTTCCCATTAATCTTGAGGTTTAACATGTCTCACCCACTGAAACAAAGAAGTTCTGAAGTCTAATTTCCTAGACTTCTCCTTTCCTATGTTATTCACACAATAACCACAATCACTTAGAATTGTCACTTAAAGCCTCCCTCTAGTTCTATATTTCTTGAGTTACATTCAGCCATATAGTCAGTTTGTTTGTCAAGATGCACTGGTCAATCATATTCGTCAAGCCTAACCTTTTAGTACAAAAACCAAGAATATTATACTTTTCCCATGTCTTCAATTTCTCAACTCAGTTTTCCCCCCATGTGTAAGGTTAATTAATTAGCATACAATGAGAGTCTCTTGTGGTCTATGCATCCCCCAGCCCTCCCTTCTCTCTCACTGGAAAAAGTCTAAAAGTGAACTTCTACCTTATCAGGGAAAATGCAAGTGAAAGTCTCTTCCAACTCTTTGAAACCCCATGGTCTATACAGTCACTGGAATTCTCCAGGCCAGAATCCTGGAGTGGATAGCCTTTCACTTCACCAATCGCTCTTCCCAACCCAGGGATTGAACCCATGTCTCCCAAATTGCAGGTGGATTCTTACCAGCTGAGACACAAGGGAACCCTTATCAGGGAAAAAGACTGAAAAACTGCACATCTAAGGACATTTCTGATGTACAAGTGTGCAGAGGTGTTTTATCCTTTGCCAAGGACAATCATACACTGCATAAATTTGAGCCTCAGTAAAGACAAGGAACATGTTGAATGTAATTAGGAAGTTCATATGAATTTGCTTAAATTTCTGTCCCACAAGAAGCCAAAAATGAAATAGTAAGAGAATCTAAATGCCCTGAGATGAAAAAGGAAAGGACAATACACTTTTCCTTAATTTCTCTTTTACTTTTCCAAAATCTTGAATGGAATACTATGAACAATGAGATTTTACCATCTAAAAAGTGTTATTTGAGGACATCTTTGAGAAAGATAATATCTATTTTAGAAAATAATCATTCTAAAGTTGCTGATAGTTGGAGAGAAGGAATAGAATAGAGAGGGACAGAAATATGGAAGAAACTTGCCTGAGCAACTTTGCTTCTTGAGCTGGAGACTCTGCTTCCTTTGGCTATTGAAGGATAGGATAATGAGCCAAGTATCCTCCTGGGATTCTGAAAGAGGATACAAAGCCCGGAAGGAGTCTGGTCTTTATTAATGCATGTTGCTTGTTTTGTGATTTTTTTTTTTTCTTGAATGAATCAAGTTTGACTGAGGTCATCTTATTTGCATGCAGAGAACACCAGGGACTGTTGGACTCATTAGGAAGGCCTTTGGGTATTTTTTCACCTCTTATAGGAGGATAGTAATGGTTGTTATGAGCTGAGGGCTCTCTGAAGTGGAAGTTAGTTGCTGCATTAAAAAAAAAAATTGCTGCATTAAAAAAAAAAAAACAAAACTAATTAAATGATCCACTTTGGGAGACCAAGAAGAGGAGTTCACATGTTAACGGTTATGACAGCATTAGAGTACAAAGAATAGGAGTTGTCCAAATAAAAGAGAATAAAAGGGGAAAAAAATCAAATGCTAATAGGTCATTTTTGTGAGATTTCTGAACCATGATATGAGGGGATTGGATGACACTTTCCAACATTCTCATAACTTTTGGCAATTTATTTCTTTCAGATAAGGTCATTTTTATAGAGTTAATAGTGATATAAGCAGTGGCTTATTAGAGGACAGAGTGTTAAGTTAGGAGGAGTAGACAAAAAGGGAAATAAAAATTATATAGCAATGGACTTCACTTGACCTCTAATTGATGCTATCATTTGGAAAAGTATCAGGCCAGACAATTTATCAAGTACAGTAGGCCATAGACTCAACAACCTAGAATTATTTCCCAGTACACTTCAATATATTCTTCTAAACCTAGGATGAAATAGACACTGTATCATACAGCCCAATATCTGGTTTTAATATTCTGTCAACTCACGTATCATCCAGTATCTCAATTTAGTCTCATATTCCTTATGCTCAAACCCAAGTTCCTGCATCTGACAACGTTCTGGGATAAGAAGCCCCATGTGCTTTTTGCTGCTAGTGTTGTTGTTCAATCTCTAAGTTGTGTCCAACTCTTTGCCACCCAGTGGACTCTATCACACCAGGCTTCCTATCTTTCACTATCTTCCAGAGTTTGCTCAAATTCATGTCCATTGAGTTGGTGATGCTATCTAACCATCTTATCCTCTACCACCCTCTTCTCCTTTTACCTTCAATATTTCTTATTTCAAGAGCAAGATGGCAGAGTAGAAGAATATGCACTCATCTCTCCTGTGAGAACACCAAGATCGCAACTAGCTGCTGAATAGCCATCAACAGGAGAATGTTGGATCCCTCCCCCAAAACATACCCTGCATCCAAGGGCAAAGGAGAAGCCCCAAAAAGAAGATAGGAGGAGCACAGTTGCATTTAAAATCAAATCTCAGACCTACTGTAGATGCTCAGAAGGTGCAAACAAAACCTTGTGCCCACAAGGACCAAGGCAAGGAATCAGTGACCTGCACAAGAGACTGAGCCAGACCTGCCTGTGAGTGACTGAGTGTCCCCTGTGGAGGCAAAGGTCAGCAGTGACCTGCTGCAGTGATGGGCTCTGGCTGCAGGAGACCTGGGAGTCAGAGCATGTGGCATAAGTCCTCTTGGGAGATGTCATGATTAGCACCACCATAAAGCCACTGAGCAAGCTGAACACCTGCAGTCAAAGACAGAGAAGCTGTATATAGTGACAGAGAAGCTGTATATAGTCGGCAAAAGCAAGAATGGGAGTTGTCTGTGGCTCAAATTCAGAACTAAATGAAAGAAAATAGGCAAAACCACTAGGCCATTCAGTCATGACTTATATCAAATCCCTTATGATTATCCAGTGAAAGTGACAAATAGATTCAGGGGGCTAGATCTGAGAGAGTGCCTGAAAAACTATGAACCGAGGTTCATGACATTGTACAGGGTGTGGTGATTTAAATCATCCCCCAGAAGAAGAAAAGAAAAAGGCAAAATGATTGTTTGAGGAAGCCTTGGTTCCTGAAAAGAAGAGAAATGAAAGGCAAAGAAGATAAGGAAAGATATAAGCATATGAATGCAGAGTTCCAAAGAAGAACAGGAGAAATAAGACAGCTTTTCTGAATGAATAATGCAAAGAAATAGAGGAAAACAATAGATGGGAAAGACTAGGGATCTCGTCAAGAAAACTAGAGATACCAAGGGAACATTTCATGCAAAGATGGGCTCAATGAAAGACAGAAACAGTATATCTAATAAAAGCAAAAGATATTAAGAAACGGTGGGAAAATACCCAGAAGAACTATACAAAAAGATCATAATGACACAGATAACCATGATAGTGTGATCATTCACCTAGAGCCAGATATCCTGGAATGTGAAGTCAAGTGGGCCTTAGGAAGCATTACTACAAACAAAGCTAGTGGAGGTGACAGAATTCCAGCTGAGCTTTCTCAAATCCTAAAAGATGCTGCTGCTAAAGTGCTACACTCAATATGCCAGCAAATTTGGAAAACTCAGCAGTGATCAAAGGACTGGAGAAGGTCAATTTTCATTTGAATCTCAAAGAGGGGAAATGCTAAAGATAGTCAAACTACCACAGGATTGCACTCCTTTCACATACTAGCAAAGTGTTGCTCAAAATTCTCCAAGCCAGACTTCAACAGTACATGAACTGAGAACTTCCAGATGTTCAAGCTGGATTTAGAAAAGCCAGAAAAACTAGGGATCAAATTGCCAGCATCCGTTAGATCATAGAAAAAGCAAATGAATTCAGAAAACATCTACTTTTACTTCATTGACTATGTTAACGCCTTTGTGGGGATTACAACAAACTGTGAACAATTTCTCAAGAGATGTGAATACCAGACTTTACCTGCCTCCTGAGAAACCTGCATGCAGGTCAAGAAACAACAGTTAGAACCAGACATGGAGGAACAGACAGATTCCAAATTGGGAAAGGAGTATGTAAAGGCTGTACATTTTCACCCTACTTATGTAACATATATATAAAGTATATCAGTGAAATGCTGAGTTGGAAAAACATAAGTTGGAATCAAGATTGCAGGGTGAAATATCAATAACTTCAGATATGCAGATGACACCCTAATGGCAGAAAGCAAAGCAAGACTAAAGAGCCTCTTAATGAAGGTGAAAAAGGAGAGTGAAAAAGCTGTCTTAAAACTCAGCATTCAATAAACTAAGATCATGGCCTCCAATCCCATCATTTCATGATAAATAGATGTGGGAACAATGGAAACAGTGACAGACTTTACTTTCTTGGGCTCCAAAATCACTGCAGATGGTAATTGTAGCCATGAAATTAAAAGACATTTGTCTTTTGGAAGAAAAGCTATGGCAAACTTGACAACATATTAAAATAAGAGGCATTACTTTGCCAACAAAGTTCTGTCTAGTCAAAGCTAAGGTTTTTAGAGTAGTCATGTACGTATGTTAAAGCTGGACCATAAAGAAGGCTGAGTGTCAAAGGATGATGCATTGAACTGTGGTATTGAGAAGACTCTTGAGAAGGAGATCAAACCAATCAATCCTAAAGGAAATCAATCCTGAATAATCATTAGAAGGACCTATGCTGAAGTTGAAGCTCCAGTAGTTTGGCCACCTTATACAAAGAGTCAACTCATTAGGAAAGACCCTTATGCTGGGAAAGATTGAAGGCAGGAGGAGAAGAGGATGACAGAGGCTGAGTTGGCTGAATGGCATCACTAACTCAATGGACTTGAGTTTGAACAAGCTCCAGGAGATGATGAAGGACAGGGAAGCCTGGCATGCTGCAATTCGTGGATTCACAGAGTGATGTGACAGGTGACTGAACAACAACAACAGCAAGGCTCTTTGAATCAGGCAGCAAAGTATTGAAGCTTCAGCTTCAGCATCAGTACTTCCAGTTAATATTCAAGGTTGATTTCCCTTAGGATTAACTGGTTTGATCTCCTTGTTGTCCAAGCAAGTCTCAAGAGTCTTCCCCAAACCTCAAAAGCACCAATTTTTTGGTGCTTAGTCTGCTTTATGGTCCAACTCTCAAATCCATACATGACTACTGGAAAAACCATAACTTTGACAATTACTACCTTTGTTGGGAAAGTAATATCTCTCCTGTTTATTTTTTAATTTAAAATTTTTATTAATTTTTTTATTTTTTTTCATATATGATATTATACATGTTTCAATGTCGTTCTCCCAAATCATCCCACCTTCTCCCTCTCCCACTGAGTCCAAAAGACTGTTCTATACATCAGTGTCTCTTTTGCTGTCTCTTATATGCTGTCTAGGTTTGTCATAGCTTTCCTTCCGAGGAACAAATGTCTTTTAATTTCATGGTTGCAGGCCATCGGCAGTGATTTGGGAACCCGAGAAAAGAAAATTTGTCACTGCTTCCAGTTTTACCCCTTAAATTTGCCGTGAAGTGATTGGACTGGATGCCATGATCTTAATTTTTAAATTTTTATTTTTAAACCAGCTTTTTTCATTCTCCTCTTTCATCTTCACCAAGAGACTCTTTTGTTCATCTTCACTTTCCACCAATAGAGTGGTGTCATCTGCATATCTGAAGTTGTTGATAGTTCTCCTGGCAATCTTGATTCCAGCTTGTGATTCATCCAACCTGACATTTCGTATGATGTACTCTGCATAGAAGTTAAATACACATGGTGAATATATATAGCCTTGTCCTACTCCTTACCAATTTTGAACCACTCAGCTGTTCCTTGTAATATTTTAATTCTTGCTTCTTGACCCACATACAAATTTCTCAAGAGACAGGTAAGGTCGTCTGCTTTTTCTATCTCTCTAAGAATTTTCACAATTTATTGTGATTCAAACAGTCAATGAAGATAATTAGATGCTTTTCCGAAACCCCTTGCTTTCTTTATGATCCAACGAATGTTTGCAATTTGATCTCTGGTTTTTATAGCTTTTCCAAATCCACCTTGTATACCTGGAAGTTCTCAGTTCAAATACTGTTGAAGCCTAGCTTAAAGGATTTTGAGCATAACCTCACTAGCATGTGAGATGAATACAATAAAACAGTAGTTTGAACATTCTTGGCATTGACCTTCTTTGGGATTGGAACTAAAACTCATCTTTTCCAGTCTTGTGGCCACTGTTGAGTTTTTCAAATTTGCTCACATGTTGAATGCAGCACTTTAGCAGTATTATATTTTAGCATTTCATATAGATCATCTGGAATTCCATTATCGCTACTGTCTTTGTTTGCAATAATGTTTCCTGAGGCCCACTTGACTTCACTCTCCAGGATGTCTGGATACAAGTGAGTTACCTCAAAATCTTGGTTATCTAGGTCATTAATATCTTTATGTATATTTCTTCTGTATATTCTTGTCAACTCTTTTTAATCTCTTCTGCTTCTGTTAGACCCTTACTGTTTCTGTGCTTTATCATGCCCATCCTTGCAAAAAATATTCCCTTGATCTCTCCAATTTTCTCAGAGATCTCTAGTCTTTCCAATCTACTGTTTTCCTCTATTTTATATTGTTCATTTAAGAAGACTTTCTTATCTCTCCTTGCTATTCTCTGGAACTCTACTTTCAGTTGTTTGTATTTTTGCCTTTCTCCCTTGCTTTTCACTTCTCTTCTTTCTGCAGCTATTTGTAAAGCCTCCTCAGGCAACCATTTTTCTTTCTTGCATTTCTTTTTCTTAGGAATGGTTTTGATCACTATTTCCTATACAGTGTTAGGAACCTCTGTATACAATTTTTCAGGCAGTGTGTCTACCACATTTAGTCCCGTGAATTTTTCATCATCTCCACTATATAATCATAATGGATTTGATTTAGACCATACCTGCATGGCCAGTGGTTTTCCTTACTTTCTTCTATTTAAGCCTGAATTTTGCAACAAGGAACTGATGATCTGAGCCACAGCCAGCTACAGTTCTTGTGTTTTGCCAACTATATAGAACTTATCCACTTTGGCCGCAAAGAATATAATCTATCCAATTTCAGTACTGACCATTTGGTGATGTTCATATGTAAAGTCATCTCTTGTGTTGTTGGAAAATGGTGTTTGCTATGACCAGTGTGTTCTCTTGAAAAACCAATAACAACAACAACAACAACTCTGTTAGCATTTGCCCTGCTTCATTTTGTACTCCAAGACCAAACTTGTCTGTTACTCTAAGTATATCTTGACTTCCTACTTTTGCATTCCAATCCCCAATGATGAAAAGCACATCTTTCTCATGTTTGTTCAAGGAGATCTTGAAATTCTTCATGGAATTTGCCTATTGCAGCCTCTTTGGCATCAGTGGTTTGGGCATGGACTTGGATTGCTGTGATAGTGAATGGCTTGCCTTGCAAACAAACTGATATTATTCTGTCATTTTAGAGATTACACTTAACTACTGCATTTTGGACTATGAAGGCTACTCCATTTCTTCTAAGGGATTCTTGCCCAAAGCAGTAGAAAGAATATTATCTGAATTAAATTTGCCCATTCCCATTCCTACCCACTTTATTTATACTGGAGAAGGGAATGGCAAACCACTTCAGAATTCTTGCCTTGAGAACCCCATGAACAGTATGAAAAGGCAAAATGATAGGATACTGAAAGAGAAACTCCCCAGGCCAGTAGGTGCTCAATATGTTACTGGAGATCAGTGGAGAAATAACTCCAGAAAGAATGAAGGGATGGAGCCAAAGCAAAAAGAATACCCAGCTGTGGATGTGACTGGTGATAGAAGCAAGGTCTGATGATCTAAAGAGCAATATTGCATAGGAACCTGGAATGTCAGGTCCATGAATCAAGGAAAATTGGAAGTGGTCAAACAATAGATGGCAAGAGTGAAGGCCAACATTCTTGGAACCAGAGAACTAAAATGGGCTAGAATGGGTGAATTTAACTCAGATGACCATTATATCTACTACTGTGGGCAGGAATCCCTCAGAAGAAATGGAGTAGCCATCATGGTCAACAAAAGAGTCCAAAATGCAGTACTTGGATGCAATCTCAAAAATGACAGAATGATCTCTGTTCATTTCCAAGGCAAACCATTCACTATCACAGTAATCCAAGTCTATGCCCCAACCAGTAATGCTGAAGAAGCTGAAGCTGAACGGTTCTATGAAGACCTACAAGACCTTTTAGAACTAACACCCAAAAAAGATGTCCTTTTCATTATAGGGGACTGAAATGCAAAAGTAGGAAGTCAAGAAACACCTGGAGTAACAGGCAAATTTGGCCTTGGAATACGGAATAAACCAGGGCAATGACTAATAGAGTTTTGCCAAGAAAATGCACCAGTTATAGCAAACACCCTCTTCCAACAACACAAGAGAAGACTCTACACATGGACATCACCAGATGGTCAACACCAAAATCAGATTGATTATATTCTTTGAGCCAATGATGGAGAAGCTCTATACAGTCCCCAGAAAAAAAGACCAGGAGCTGACTGTGGCTCAGATCATGAACTCCTTATTACCAAATTCAGACTTAAATTGAAGAAAGTAGGGAAAACCACTAGACCATTCAGGTATGACCTAAAGCAAATCCCTTATAATTATACAGTGGAAGGGAGATATAGTTTTAAGGGCCTAGATCTGACAGATAGAGTGCCTGATGAACTATGGAAAGAGGTTCATGACATTGTACAGGAGGAAGGGATCAAGACCATCCCCATGGAAAATAAATGCAGAAAAGCAAAATGGCTGTCTGAGGAGGCCTTACAAATAGCTGTGAAAAGAAGAGAAGTGAAAAGCAAAGGAGAAAAGGAAAGATATAAACATCTGAATGCAGAGTTCCAAAGAATAGCAAGAAGAGATAAGAAAGTCTTCCTAAGTGATCAATGAAAGAAATAGAGGAAAACAACAGAATGCAAAAGACTAGTGATCTCTTCAAGAAAATTAGATACACCAATGGAACATTTCATGCAAAGATGGGCTCAATAAAGGACAGAAATGCTATGGACCTAACAGAAGCAAAAAAAATATCAAGAAGAGGTGGCAGGAATACACAGAAGAACTGTACAGAAAAGATCTTCAAGACCCAGATAATCACGATGGTGTGATCACTCATCTAGAGCCAGACATCCTGGAATGTGAAGTCAAGTGGGCCTTAGAAAGCATCACTACAAACAAAGCTAGTGGAAGTGATGGAATTCCAGTTGAGCTATTTCAAATCCTGAAAGATGATGCTGTGAAAGTACTGCACTCAATATGCTAGCAAATTTGGAAAACTCAGCAGTAGCCACAGGACTGGAAAAGGTCAGTTTTCATTCCAATCCCAAAGAAAGGCAATGCCAAAGAATGCTCAAACTATTACACAATTGCACTCATCTCGCATGCTAGTAAAGTAATGCTCAAAATTCTCCAAGCCAGGCTTCAGCAATATGTGAACCATGCACATCCTGATGTACAAGCTGGTTCTAGAAAAGGCAGAGGAACCAGAGATCAAATTGCCAACATCCACTGGATCATGGGAAAAGCAAGAGAGTTCCAGAAAAACATCTATTTCTGCTTGATTGACTATGCCAAAGCCTTTGACTGTGTGGATCACAATAAACTGTGGAAAATTCTGAAAGCATTGGGAATACCAGACCACCTGACTTGCCTCTTGAGAAATCTGTATGCAGGTCAGGAAGCAACAGTTAGAACTGGAAATGGAACAACAGACTGGTTCCTAATAGGAAAAAGAGTATGTCAGGATGTATTTTGTCACCCTGCTTATTTAACTTCTATGCAGAGTACATCATGAGAAACGCTGGACTGGAAGAAGCACAAGCTAGAATCAAGATTACTGGGAGAAATATCAATAACCTCAGATATGCAGATGACACCACCCTCATGGCAGAAAGTGAAGAGGAACTAAAAAGCCTCTTGATGAAAGTGAAAGCGGAGAGTGACAAAGTTGGCTTAAAGCTCAACATTCAGAAAATGAAGATTATGGCATCCGGTCCCATCACTTTATGGGAAATAGATGGGGAGACAGTGGAAACAGTGTCAAACTTTATTTTTGGGGCTCCATAATCACTGCAGATGGTGACTGCAACCATTAAATTAAAAGATGAAGGAAGGAATGCCTTCCTTCCTACTCCTTGGAAGGAAAGTTATGACCAACCTAGATAGCATATTGAAAAGCAGATACATTACTTTGCCAACAAAGGTCTGTCTAGTCAAGGCTATGGTTTTTCCTGTGGTCATGTATGGATGTGAGAGTTGGACTGTGAAGAAGGCTGAGCGCCACAGAATTGATGCTTTTGAACTGTGGTGTTGGAGAAGACTCTTGAGAGTCCTTTGGACTGCAAGGAGTTCCAACCACTCCATTCTGAAGGAGATCAGCCCTGGGATTTCTTTGGAGTGAATGATGCTAAAGCTGAAACTCCAGTACTTTGGCCACCTCATGCGAAGAGTTGACTCATTGGAAAAGACTCTGATGCTGGGAAGGATTGGGGGCAGGAGGAGAAGGGGACGACAGAGGATGAGATGGCTGGATGGCATCACTGACTCGATGGACATGAGTCTGAGTGAACTCCGGGAGTTGGTGATGGACAGGGAGGCCTGGCGTGCTGGGATTCATGGGGTCACAAAGAGTCGGACACGACTGAGCGACTGAACTGAACTGATGATGTTGATGTTCACTCTTGCCAGCTGTTTGATCACATCCAATTTACCCTGGTTCATGGTACTAACGTTCCAGGTTACTATGCATTATCGTTTTTTTTACAACATTGGCCTTTACTTTCACCACTAGACAGACCCACGCTGAACATTGTTTCTGCCTTGGCTCATCTGCTTCCTTATTTCTGGAGCTATTAGTAATTTCCTTCTTCAGTAGCATATAGGACACCTTCTGACCTAGGAGGCTCATCTTCATACTGTCATGAGCTTCTTGAAACAAGAATACTTAAATGGATAGGCATTCCTTCCTTCAGTGGACCATATTTTGTCAGAACTCTCTACTATTACTCATCCGTTGGGTGGCCCTGCACTGCATGTCTCATAGCTTCACTAAGGTATGCAAACCCTTTTGTCCAGACAAGGCAGTGATCTATGCAGGGGTTTTGTCCTGTGACATTCCTCTAAGATCTCTTTCTCTTGTTTTATAGCTCAATATTTATTTTCTGTCCAGAATATCTCCCTTTTCAAAGTCTTGGGAATATCTCAAAGGCTTAATCTTGGTTGTCTTCAATAGCCCTACTTGAAAAGATAAACACATCAATTTTTACATTGGTCACTTTCCTAAGCTGAGAGCTGAGGTCAGGAAGATGGATATATCTTTTCCTTCCAATTTTTCTGTTATGTGTGTTGGCTTTTATTCTGACATTGGTTCCCAACATTATATGAGAAAATGTTTCAGTGATGATGATGTTCACAGACTAACTTTGATAGTTCAAAAGCTTCCTATGGTGGTACAGCAGTAATGACAAGATTATAATGAAACAAACTTCTAGTTATAAATGGCATATATAGAATTTTTTTTTCTGGTGTTATTTAAAGAATATTTCATCAAATGGGTGACAGTTCACAGGTTTAACACTGAATGTAGATGTCAGAAAGAAATGTACTACACCAGCTATTTAACTTGAAAGAAGAAATACAATAAAAGTTTTCATGTAAGCCTTACCTTCTTAAAACTTGGCAATTTTTATATCTCAAGAAAAAAATTTAAAAAGAAATTAAAGATGGGGCCTGTGATGCCTACTAATGTGTGCAAGGGCTTCTGCTAATTCTAGAACTATAAAAGGAGATTTTTATTGACAAAAAGGTCATGCTTCTCTGGTAGGAGCTGGAGTTTGTGCCTCATTTTTTGTTTTTTCTATAGATGGCTAATCTAGTTTTCTTTCACAGCTTGGGTTCTGGGGAGGGAGGGGAGGAATACAAGGCAGGATGTTGTACAAGGGCCCCTGATAAAGTAAATATATCATTTATCTGCCAAACTGAGATACTTTTGATAGTGAAAAATTCATGCTTTTCTAGGAGGACGTCAGAATAATGGGTGAATCAGGACATGGTTATTAGTTCATACAGAATATGGGAATGGGACCAGAACTGATATAATGAGAGTACATAGGAAGATTTCTTTGGGTTACAAGGCTGCTTTATAGCTTACTACCCCTTAAAATTGTGAAGGGTAAGTTTTTAGGCACTTTTAGAGGCCATGAAAGAGACTGTGATGATCATTCCAATATCCATCTCTCATCCTTTAATAATAATGGAATTTTCAATTGAGCAAATGGCAGTCCAACTAAACTTTGTATTTTTTGTTTGTTTAGTTTTCTTGCCAGCTCTCTTGCAGCTAGCTTTGGCCAGATGATTAAGTTTTATACAAAGGGAAGTTAGTGAAATTTATGTGAGCTAGTTCTTGTTCGTATACTTAAAAACAATGCAATACACTCTCCCCTTTACCTTGTTCTGTTCCTTCAGAATGGAATGAATGTAAGTTGACATAAGCTGAAGCAATCATTTTCAACCATGACAAGATGGAGCAAGCCTGCATCCCGAACACCCTGATGCATCAGCTTTGGAATACTTAATCTGAAACTGCTTAGCCTCTTAACTGAGAGAGAAATAAAACTCTAGCTTGTTCAAGCCACTGATATTTGGACTTCATCATTCCACTCAGTGTGTATTCTGATTGATACAGGGTGCATTTGCTTTAGTCATCTCTAAGAGAGAGGTAGAACTCTGACCTAACTCCTTGCCTTCTGTACTTACTGGACTAACTGAGAGGTGTCAGCCAATTGCAGCTCATTAGCCAACAGAAAGCATACTTCATTAGAGGCTACTGATCATTTTCTGAATTGTACTCTAAGTTTCTATAAAAAATAATAATAAAGAACCATTTGTGGCCACTTATAATTCAAATCCAACTGAATTAAGAACTGTTTACTCAATAACTTTCAGGTTTAGTTTATACCTCAGGGCTGAGTTTGAAGTGAGAAAACAGCAAAATTGTCACAACTTGAATATTGTCACCAAGAACTTAGTTCCAGCATGTCAAAAGTCAGTTCCTCTAGTACTTCTCTTGCTCTCAGTCCCAAGAAATAATAGTCTTAGCTGTGACTTATCCTTGAAAAATAATGGTGGCTCTAACAAGAGAATCCGTTTAAATCTGAGCATCTTTACTAAACTAGCAAATGGGGAGGCTAGGAATTTTAAAGTAAACCTCAGAATTGTAGAAAATCTGACCAGGAGTCAGATGACCATTGTTTCTGCTTTCATTTTCACATCTTACTTACTAGGTGGACTTGAACATGACAGGTTACTTAACTCAGAGAATGCCTAAAAAGAAATTAGTTATCTGAAATATTTTAAGTACTCCTGAAGATAATACATAACATACACATTATTTGTGAATTAGGGTATCAACTTGAAAAACATGGAAATTAAAAAGCTAACAGTCATGAGAAACACTGGGCTAGAAGAAGCACAAGCTGGAATCAAGATTGCCAGGAGAAATGTCAATAACCTCAGATATGCAGATGACACCACCCTTATGGCAGAAAGTGAAGAGGATCTAAAAAGCCTCTTGATGAAAGTGAAAGTGGAGAGTGAAAAATTTGGCTTAAAGCTCAACATTCAGAAAATGAAGATCATGGCATCTGGTCCCATCACTTCCTGGGAAATAGAAGGGGAAACAGTGGAAACAGCAGAAACAGTGTCAGACTTTATTATTTTGGGCTCCAAAATCACTACAGATGGTTACTGCAGCCATGAAATTAAAAGACGCTTACTCCTTGGAAGGAAAGTTATGACCAACCTAGATAGCATATTCAAAAGCAGAGACATTACTTTGCCAACAAAGGTCTGTCTAGTCAAGGCTATGGTTTTTCTAGTGGTCATGTATGGATGTGAGAGTTGGACTGGGAAGAAAGCTGAGTGCCAAAGAATTGATGCTTTTGAACTGTGGTGTTGGAGAAGACTCTTGAGCATCCCATGGACTGCAAGGAAATCCAACCAGTCCATTCTAAAAGAAATCAGTGTTGGTTGTTCATTGGAAGGACTGAGGCTAAAACTGAAACTCCAGTTCTTTGGGCACCTCATGCAAAGAGTTGACTCATTGGAAAAGACTCTGATGCTGGGAGGGATTGGAGGCAGGAGGAGAAGGGGATGACAGAGGATGAGATGGCTGGATGGCATCACTGACTTGATAGACATGAGTCTGAGTGAACTCCAGGAGTTGGTGATGGACAGGGAGGCCTGGCATGCTGCAATTCATGGGGTCGCAAAGAGTCAGACATGACTGAGTGACTGAACTGAACTGAACAGACATGGAATGCAGATTTGTATATTTCTTACAATTAGATTTTAACAGTAGATAATTCTACTTCTGAAGTGTTAAGTTTCCAGGCATAGACTGTTTTCAAAACAGAGGGCTGCATCAGAATCATCCTGGTATTCCTCTCAGAAAGTACTGATCTGGAAAGAAATTAATAATAAAAATATTTAACTAGCTTTTTAAAAAGAGCTTGTTGTTAATACCTATCTTTTAGTATGCATTGTAATTCTCTTTGCAATTTTAAGACAGCAATACGTCGATAGAGAAGAAGCAAGACTCTGAATGAAGTTGAAGATACCCACGCACCTTCTTCTCCTGAGATTGTTCAAAGGAGACTCAGGAATCAATGGCAAAGACAAGAAAAGTACTTGCTAGTTTGAACCAAACTTGAATCTGGATAAGAAAGCAAAGCCAAGGCCAGGTTCCATTCAGGTCAGTTGCTCTGTCGTGTCCGACTCTTTGCGACCCTATGACTTGCAGCACGCCAGGCCTCCCTGTCCATCACCAACTCCCGGAGTTCACTGAGACTCACGTCCATCGAGTCAGTGATGCCATCCAGCCATCTCATCCTGTCATCCCCTTCTCCTTCTGCCCCCAATCCCTCCCAGAATCAGAGTCTTTTCCAATGAGTCAGCTCTTCACATGAGGTGGCCAAAGTACTGGAGTTTCAGCTTTAGCATCATTCACTCCAAAGAAATCCCAGGGCTGATCTCCTTCAGAATGGACTGGTTGGATCTCTTTACAGTCCAAGGGACTCTCAAGCATCTTCTCCAACACCACAGTTCAAAAGCATCAATTCTTTGGCGTTCAGCCTTCTTCACAGTCCAACTCTCACGTCCATACATGACCACAGGAAAAACCATAGCCTTGACTAGATGGACCTTTTTGGTAAAGTAATGTCTCTGCTTAGGAATATGCTATCTAGGTTGGTCATAACTTTCCTTCCAAGGAGTAAGCGTCTTTTAATTTCATGGCTGCAGTCACCATCTGCAGTGATTTTGGAGCCCCCAAAAATAAAGTCTGACACTGTTTCCACTGTTTCCCCATCTATTTCCCATGAAGTGATGGGACCAGATGCCATGATCTTCGTTTTCTGAATGCTGAGCTTTAAGCCAACTTTTTCACTTTCCACTTTCACTTTCATCAAGAGGATCTTTAGTTCCTCTTCACTTTCTGCCATAAGGGTGGTGTCATCTGCATATCTGAGGTTATTGATACTTCTCCTGGCAATCTTGATTCCAGCTTGTGTTTCTTCCAGTCCAGCATTTCTCATGATGTACTCTGCATAGAAGTTAAATAAGCAGGGTGACAATATACAGCCTTGAGGTACTCCTTTTCCTATTTGGAACCAGTCTGTTGTTCCATGTCCAGTTCTAACTGTTGCTTCCTGACCTGCATACAGATTTCTCAAGAGGCAGTTCAGGTGGTCTGGTATTCCCATCTCATTCAGAATTTTCCACAGTTTATTGTGATCCACACAGTCAAAGGCTTTGGTATAGTCAATCAAGCAGAAATAGATGTTTTTCTGGAACTCTCTTCCTTTTTCCATGATCCAGTGGATATTGGCAATTTGATCTTTGGTTCCTCTGCCTTTTCTAAAACCAGCTTGAACATCAGGAAGTTCATGGTTCACGTATTGCTGAAGCCTTGCTTGGACCCTGAACAATTGGGCTGCATTAATTTTCCAGTAAAGCCTGTCTCCCTACACAGTCTTATTATTCCTTCAACAAAAGTCTCTAAATTCTCAGCTTAAAGCCTTTACACTTGGTAATGTAAGGTTGAAGAAAGAGGGGCAGCGGTGTAATAGGAATTTAGTATCTCTCTTACCTCTTGACAGGACATTTGGACGAGACTGTCATGGGAAAATTCACAGATAAGAGGTACAAGAATGATTCACATAGATATACTGCATTAAGCCTGCTTTGTGTAGCTCCCTACTCCAGTGAGTTCTGACTCAGTTCATGGGCCTCATATCTAAAGCCCATGTTTTATCTCTCTCCATTCATCTAGAACAGTTCTCTTAGAAAGCAACACTACAGATTGCCCCTGGCAGTGTAATAATAATGAAGCCACTCCCTTTAGAATCCATTTAGTATTCATTTTAGAAGTGCTGTTGAAAGTCTGTGAAAAGAAGAGTGAGATGTTCAGAGGGAGACCTGAGAACCTGAAAGTTGTTTCTGAAGGAGTGTTATTAGTGGATCAGCAGAATTTGACAACTGCTCACACATACCATTCAGTTGATCTCCTTGGACAAATGAAGATGGCTTAGCCAAGACAAACAAACCCAAGCACAATGTCTTGGCTTCTATTAATAATTTGACTAGCACAATGAGTGGGGAAATTGATAATCTCTAATGAGAGTTGAAGACAGAAAACCCAAATGGCACAATACATGTTCAGTTACATACATAAATTTATTTATAAAATATCAAGATTACTTAATGTGATATGAATACTTTTGGCATTGGGAAAATAAAGAGACTGGATCTTAGAGTCAAGGTGATGAAGCCCTTAGGCCAAACTCTGTCCAGACAGTCCAGATACAATTAAGCTAAGAGAAACCATTGAGGAATTGGATAAAGCATCATTCACAACTGATAGAAATTGTGCTGCTGACTTCCAGAAGGATAGGGAAGCGTGAGTCCCAACACAGATGATACCAGAAAAGAAATACCAGATGAGAAGTACTTCCAAATACTGTATTCTTAGTTGAAGAGGATAACTGATCATTCCCCAACATAGACTCAGGCAGAGAGCAAGGCATACTGGATTCCCTATCAATATGTTATTTCCATGTATAACTCTCTCTTTTTTGAACTGGACCTTATGGAATATTCAGATCACAGAAAGTATTTTGTTGAAATTTTTTAGTCAAATTTGAGAAGATTAAGATGGTTTTCCTTCTTGTTATTATGATCATTAGGTATACATTATGTCATTATTAATTATATTTTAATATATGGGACACATAATAAAATAAAATATAAATACATTTACCCAATTGATTTTAGTGGAGTGAAATATTCAGGCAAACTAGCTAGAAAGTCAGAAAGTTGCACTCATTTAAAAGACTGTTTTCTACAAAATCTCAAAGTCTTGTATTTGATTGTTTCATCTTATCCATTGATTTGGTTTAAGTTTTTGGAAATTGTAACAATTTAGGTGATTTCTGTTTCTGGAAAATTTTTTTAAGTTTAGAGGGAGGTTGAGATCTATTTTTATTTTTAAGCATTAGTATTTAAGCAATCATGAGGGGAAAAATATCACCTGTATATGTAAAATTTGTTAGCATTTTCTGAGATGGTTAAGCCAGAAAGAAAATAGTAAATAAGGAAATCAGTGAATAAATAAATCAATACTCCTAAGTTTGGGAGAAGGCACCAGCATAAATATATGCCTTAATATGATATATCAGGGTAACTTGATATATCAAAGAAAGCAAAAAAAAGAGGAAATTACTTCTTATATTAGAACAAGATCAAAAGAAATAGGATTAAATTGGAACATGAATGTGAAATTCTGGCTCTTTTGAAGAAGAAGAAAATTTAATCTCAGGAATAGCTGATATACCATACTTCGTTCTACCCTGAATATCATGTAAAACATTATAACAAATATCTGAAAAGGTATTTGATAATAAATCCACAGCTGCGACATTTTTGTCTCTAATACTAGTCTCTACATAAAGAAATCAAAGTTCCTTGCAGGTTGGCTACTTCCATGTTTGAGGTAGGGAAAATAAGTATCATCCAGGAAAATCTCTATGTTTACAAAATACTTTCTATCCAAGACATTTTAGAGATAGTTAGCAAAACTATATAAAAGAAAATATATATATATATGTATATTAGGTTGCTAATTGTCAATGCATTATCATTAACACACACACACAAGCACAAATAGTCAAAACAATAATTACAGTTATTCAAACGTAAACCTTCAAGGTATGTAAATGTCTAAAAGTCCATAGAAGTTTTCAAAGCAGGTAGATGTAAAGTTTAAATATTTATTTAATTCTTTAAGTTATAGTCAGTTCATTCTTTATTTTGAAAAATGCATTTTTATAACTGGTTTATATAAATTAGAATCTAAATCAGGCATACTGTTTGTATCTGGATATATCTAAATTTTTTATAAATTCTTCTTTGATTTAGAACAGCCCCTCTCCTTTTAAAGTACCCCCTTTAGATAGAGTTTTAATATAAATGGATGTTCAACTTTGTCTAAAGCTTTTCCCATTTTTATTGAATTGATCATATAATGTGTATTATCTAATTTATTAATGTGATATATCATATAAATTCATTTATAAATATTGCAAAATCCTTCCATTGCTGGGATAAATCTCACTTGATTAAGGTATATGATTCTTCTAATGTATTGTTAGATTTGGCTTGGTAATAACTTGTTGAGGATTTTGCATCTATATTCTTCAAATATATTGGCCTGTTATTTTATTTGTTTTTTAATGATATCTTTGTCTGGTTTTGGTATCAGGGTAATGCTGACATAGTTGAATGAATTTGGAAGTGTTCATTATTCAACAATATTTTGGAATAGCTTGAGAAGAATCGACGTTAATTTATTTCTAATTGTTTAATAGAATTCAACTGTGAAGCCATCTGGTCCTAGATTTTTGTTTTTTGGAAGTTTTAAAATTACTGATTCAATACCATTACTGGTAATTGTTTTGTTTGTTTTTATTTCATATTTTCTATTTCTCCCTGGTTCACTCTTGGGAAAGTGAACATTTCTAAAAACTTTTCCATTTATTTTTGGTTGGCATTTTATTGGCAGATAGCTGTTCATAATAGTCTCTTAAATCAACTTTTGGGGTATTAGATGAAACTTCTTTTTTATATTTCTGATTTTATTGCTGTGAGCCCCCTCTCTTTCTTTCTTCATTTTTCTGGCTAAATGTTTATCTATTTTGTTTATCTTGTCAAATGACAGTTTCATTGATCATTTCTATTGTTTTTAGTTTCCTTTTCATATATTTCTCCTCTGATTTTTATTTCGTTTCTTCTACCAGATTCCCTGGTGACTCAGAAGGTAAAACATCCATCTATAATGCAGGAGACCTGGTTCCACTCCCTGGGTCGGGAAGATCCCCTGGAGAAGGAAATGACAACCCACTTCGGTACTCTTGCTTGGAAAATCCCATGAACAGAGGAGCCTGGCAGGCTACAGTCCATGGGGTTGCAAATAGTCAGACACAACTGACAGACTTCACTTTCACCTTTTCCTTCTAACTTTGGATACTGTTGTTTAGATGTAAGGTTAGGTCATTTGTTCAATATTGTCTTGCTTCCCGAGGTATGCTTAGGTCACTATCAAGTTTCCTCTTAGGAGACACTGTTTTCCTATGCTCCATAGATCTTGGATTGTTCTCTTTTCATTTTTCTCCAGGTATTATCTCCCCTTTAGTTTTTTCAGTGATCTATTGATAGTTTAAGTAGCATATTGTTTAGCCTCCACATATTTGTGATTTTTGAATTACTTTTCTTGTAATCAATTTCTAGTCTTATAGCATTATAGTTGGGAAAGTACTTGATCTGATTAAATCTTAAATTTGTCAAGGCTTGTTTTGCAGCCCAACATGATTTATCATGGAGGATGCTCTATGTGCATATTATAAAAATATGTATTCTGGTGCTTTTGCATGGAGTATTCTATATACATATATCTACTGAATTCATCTGGTTTAATGTAACTTTTGATGTTCTTATTTTTTTTTCTTTTTTTAACTGAATTTCTGTATTGTTGATCTATCTATTGACGAAAGTAGATTGTTAAATTCCACTAATATTATTGCATTACTGTTAGTTTCTTCCTTTATGTCTATTAATATTTGTTTTATGTATTTTAGTGTTTCTTTGTTTGCTGCATATACATTTATATTAGTTCTATCATCTTCTTGAACTGATCCCTTGATTGTTGTATAATGCCCTTCTTTATCTCTTGTAACAGTATTTTTTTTAATGTCTATTTTCTTTGGGATAAGTATTGCTACTCCAGCTTTCTTTCAATTTCAATCTGTATGAAATATCCTTTTTCATTCTTTTTCTCTCAGTTTGCCTATGTTTTTAGATCTGAAGTGAGTCTCTTGTAGGCAGTAAATATATAGATGTTTTTTTATCCATTGAGTCACTTTGTATTCTTTGATTGATTCATTTGGTCCCTCTACATTTGAGGTAATTATTGATATGTATCCTTTTATTGTTATTTTGATAATTGTTTTGGGGTTGTTTTCCTTGCTATTTTTTGTTCGTTTTCTTATCTTGTAATTTGATGAATCTTTTGGGTTATGTTTAGATGTCTTTTTCATTTTTGTGTGGATATCTATTTTAGACTATTGGTATATAATATATACCACATATATAGTTTCTTTTAAGTTGCTGTTCTCTTACTTTATAACACATTTTAACAGTCCTGCATTTGTACTCTCCTCCACTCATGATTACTATTTTTCGTAACATATTTTACATTTAATTGTTTTTTGTCTCTCTTAATTTCTTACTCTGGATATCAACGATTTAGCTACTTTTGGCATAATAGCTTTTTGTGAGTGATTTTCTACATTTACTATATGTTTGCCTTTATCAGTATAGCATAAATAGTCTGGGGTGTCCCAAAACTTGTGTTGTTCTGCTAGTTGTCAGGGCCAGGGCCCAACTCATCCCAAGGCAGGATCTGGCCTGCTAAATGTCAGGCTGAGTCAGCAGCCTGCAGGTTTGTGGTTTTCTTGAGTCTGTTGTTTGCCCCTGTTGGGTGAGGCTCATCTAGAAGCTATAGCAGGTTCCCTTGGAAGGGCGGGCAGGACCTACGGCTCACGAGACTCTGAGACTGGTGCCTGCCCAACAGTGAGTGGAATTGGGTCCTGAGCCCTCTGGTAAGCAGAGGCAACAGTTGACTCTGGGGTCTTAAGTCATCCTGCTTAATGATTCAGTGGGGCTGTATCCTTGCCCAGTTAAATTTTTATGCTGAGACATTCTAGCACTTGCACCTACAGGATGTTGGGTGGGGCCAGATCTTGCTGTTAATAAGCTAGAGGGAGGATTACACAATGGCACTTGTTAGCTCCATTGTTCACTTGGTAGAAAGTGCTGCCAGAAATAACATCTACCAATGTCTAATTCTCACAGTGAGCTGCAGTCAACTCCTGCTTTTCCAGATGACTCTTGAAGATCAAGAGGTAGGTCTGATCGGGCTCCTCTCAGATTACTCTTTCTGTTCTGTTTCCCAAAGTATGTGAAATTTTGTGTGCATCCTTTAAGTGAAATCTCTATTTCCCTGAGCCAACTGGGACTCTCAAAATTAAGTCTGTTTGCCTTCAAAGGCAAACACTCTGGCAGCTCATCTTCCAAATGCAGGACCCCCAACTGACCCCAACCTGGGGCTCAGATTTCTAACACGTTTTGGAGAAGCTCTGCAGTGCAGTTTTTCTCCTTTTTGTGGGTCACTTCTCTGGATATATCACTTCCCTGGTGGCTCAGAGGTTAAAGCATCTGCCTCCAATGCAGGAGACCTGGGTTCCATCCTTGGGTCAGGGAAGATCCCCTGGAGAAGGAAATGGCAACCCACTCCAGTATTCTTGCCTGGAGAATCCCATGGACGGTGGAGCCTGGTAGGCTACAGTCGACGGGGTCGCAAAGAGTTGGACAGGACTGAGTGACTTCACTTTCACTTACTCCCTGGATATGTAGGACTTTTGCAAGTGTACCCCTCCTACACATTTTATGGTAGCTTCTTTATATCACAATGTCTAGATATTTTTGGTAGGTTCTGTTCCTTTTCATGAATGGTTATTTTGCAGATAATTGTGATTTTGGTGTGCCCATGAGAAAAAGTGATCTCAGGGTCTTACTTCCTGCCATCATATCTTACCTCTCCACATTGAGTCTCTAGTAAATTTAAAGGTCTTATGGAGAAGAACCAAGGCATGAAAGCTTACTGTCAGATAACACCTATAATATTCTATTTGAATTTTTATACTTTGTTTTAAAGTCTACATTTTCTGATTTAAGAATTTCTTTGTTTTAATTTCCATTTGGATGGAATACATTTTCTATTCCCTCACTAACAATCTCTCTGTTTCTCTTGATCTTAATTGAGTCTTTTGTAGGTAAAATGTAGAAAATGCTTTTGTTTGCTTTTGTTTTTTCCTTGTCAATCACCTGTGTTTTTGTTTGGAGCATTTATTCCATTGACATTTAAAACAGTTTTTAATAAATATGCACTTATTGACATTTTACTACTTTTTTGCTGATCATTTATGTAACACTTCTTTGTATTTTTCTTCTTATTTTAATCTATTCCCTTGTAGTTTATTTTCTTTAATATTATGTTTATATTACTAGTATGTTATGTTTATATTACTATTATGTTATTACTAAAATATGTTTAAATCAATTTTTGTGTATATATTATAGCTTTTTGATTTGTCGTTACATTGGAGTTCATAAATGTTCATCTGTAACTATGCTTGTTTTAAATTAAGAGTAATTTTATTTAATTCTTCAGGATCAGAAAGTTTTCCGCCGTAATTTTATCAAGCATATTTTCAATGTCCTTCTCTCTCTTGGGACTCTACAATATGTATTAGTATGTTTGATGTTATCCCAGTGGTTCCATAAACTATTATCTTTATAAAAAATATTTATTTTTGTTATTTTTATTAGGTGTATGCCACTATTTTTTCTTCCAGATCTCTTATGAGCACATGTGTATTATTAAGGCTGTTATTTTCTTCTGTTTT
The DNA here is from genome assembly GCF_032452875.1 of Bos javanicus. Taxonomy (NCBI): domain Eukaryota; kingdom Metazoa; phylum Chordata; class Mammalia; order Artiodactyla; family Bovidae; genus Bos; species Bos javanicus. The sequence continues at coordinate 3,165,601 of NC_083882.1, forward strand.
ATTTTTTTGTTTTAGTTATTGTGTTATTCAGCTCTGAATGCATCTATTTTATATTTTCTAGTTCTGTCTTTTAACCCTGTGTTTATCTATCCTTTTCTCTAATTCAGTTAGCAGTCTTATTATTATTATTAAATCTCCACTAGGCAAATTATCTCTGTTTCCTTAGGGTTTTTTCTTGTTCTTTCTTTTAAAACATGCTTCTCTGTCTTCTCATTTTGTTTAATTTTCTCTGTCTCTACGAAATTAGGTGAATAGCTACTTATGCTAGTCTTGAAGGTTTGCTTTGGAGTGTCCCTAGGTGATCTGTGTGTGCCTTATGGATTGATGTGAGAGCTGACTCTAAAGTGAGCATGGCCTGCATCTTTCCCATGGATGATGGATACCCTCCTTTTGATGGAGGGCAGGGTTTGGAGAAACTGTAGACAGAGCCAGTGGTAGTGAGGGCTTATCCTATGCTCATTGGCTTATTGGGCACAAGGATTGGTCCCAAGGTGCTAGAACAGGATCTCTGAAGAAGTTCAGTTTTTTGAGTATATTGTGGTACAGTCATCCTGCTTATTTAACTTATATGCAGAGTACATTATGAGAAACCCTGGGCTGGAAGAAGCACAAGTTGGAATCAAAATTGCCGGGAGAAATATCAATAACCTCAGATATGCAGTGACACCACCCTTATGGCAGTAAATGAAGAGGAACTAAAATGTCTCTTGATGAAAGTGAAAGAGGAGAGTGACAAAGTTGGCTTAAAGCTCAACATTCAGAAAACGAAGATCATGGCATCTGGTCCCATCACTTCATGGGAAATAGATGGGGAAACAGTGGAAACAGTGTCAGACTTTATTTTTTTGGGCTCCAAAATCCCTGCATATGGTGATTGCAGCCATGAAATTAAAAGATGCTTACTCCTTGGAAGGAAAGTTATGACCAACCTAGATAGCATATTCAAAAGCAGAGACATTACTTTGCCAACAAAGGTCCATCTAATCAAGACTATGGTTTTTCCAGTAGTCATGTGTGGATGTGAGAGTTGGACTGTGAAGAAAGCTGAGCGCCAAAGAATTGATGCTTTTGCACTGTGGTGTTGGAGAAGACTCTTGAGAGTCCCTTGGACTGCAAGGAGATCCAACCAGTCCATTCTGAAGGAAATCAGTCCTGGGTGTTCTTTGGAAGGACTGATGCTAAAGCTGAAACTCCAGTACTTTGGCCACCTCATGCGAAGAGTTGACTCATTGGAAAAGACTCTGATGCTGGGAGGGATTGGGGGCAGGAGGAGAAGGGGATGACAGAGGATGAGATGGCTGGATGGCATCACCGACTCGATGCATGTGAGTTTGAGTGAACTTCCGGAGTTGGTGATGGGCAGGGAGGCCTGGCATGCTGTGATTCATGGGTCGCAAAGAGTCGGACATGACTGAGTGACTGAACTGAACTGATGATGATGTTTATCTCGATTCAGATCATGGCCAGGTCTGTGGTCTTGGGGCTGCACTTCTTAGTTTGTCTCACTGTTTCCCTTGAATACACAACTGGTGTGTATGTGTGTGTTAGTTGCTCAGTTATGTCCAGTTTTTTGCTACCCCACGTACACACCTTGGGTAGAGGCTATATTGGGGCCAGAGATTTGGATGCATACAGCTGAACTAGTTCTGCCATTTTCCACATGAGGACATGAACATGTGTGTCTGCAATGGTAAGCTCTTCCCTGGTGCTGCTTCCACTCCTTCCCAAGTTTCTGCATGGACCTGCAAGTCAGTAATGGCACTCTCTGCCTGAAGCTAGTTTTGCTTCCTCCAGTGTGGGTGCACTAATGCATGTGCTGGCAATGGCTGCCTCTGCTCTGGTCAGAAACAGGGCTGGGGCAGGAATTGGCTCTGTTCCCTCCAATATTTCACACTGTCACTGGCAATGGTAGCCACAGAACTAACAGGGAGCAGTGCATGAGCAGGAGAGTCTGGACCAGAAGCTGTTTCACTCTGGAGGATGTCCTGGGGTGGTGATAGAAAGTTAGGCAGAGCACAAGGTGGTTTTCAGTCTGCTTTTTCTACATTGGGACAAGGAGAAGCAACTCTGTGAATGCACTTTAAGAGCAGTTGTCTTGGTTATTTACAATTCTCCAGTAAGCCCCACTGGACTTCAAATCAGTAAGGCTGTTTGTCTACCCAGTTTCAGACTTCAGGACTGAGATACCTAAGACATGGCTCAAATCCTTCACTCGCCAGAGACGATGCCCCAAGGCTGTAATACCTCTCTCTTATTCAGGGTCACCTGCATGGACTGAGGTCAACTACATGACTTTTCCTTCCCTCCTACTAGACTCCATGTGGTTCTGTCTAAACAGCCATTGTTGTAGAAGAGCTGTTCTGCTTCAGATCATTTTCAGTGACAGCTGTGTCAACAAAATTTAATGAATAATCAAAGAAAGACATGGAAAGTTTTATTCAAGCCAACATGAGAAATATAATTGGTAAAACACTCTTTAAGAAAGCTCTGAGCACTGTTCTACCTATTAGAGAACAAGGCACAGTTATCTAAGTTTCCAAGACAAAGAGTTATATATCAAAGTAACGTATTGACAGGTTACATAACCCAGCAAGTTAAGTAGTGGGTTGTCATGATTCCTACAAGATTTAGTAAACTGTATTGGTGTTTTTCTTTCTGGCTTACTTCACTCTGTATAATAGGTTCCAGTTTCATCCATCTCAAGAAATGTTAACCTTACTGACACCAAAAGGAAATTGCTTCCCCCTCCCCCACAGTGTATAGGCATTCTTGTGTCTTCTAAGGGATTCAATTTATAAATATATATGTATAATGAATATTCACAAGCACATTAAAGGTGATGGAGTAGTGGTTCAAATGGGCAGAGAGACAATTTTCTTTTTTTTTTTGGCCATACATCATTGCATGCAGAACTTCCCTCACCAAGGATCTAAACCACTTTGCCTGCAGTGGAAACCCGAGTCTTCAATAATTCATATATATCATTCTTAGGACCACCAGGGAAGTGGCTAGAGAGATAATTTTATGTTTAAAATTTTTCTTGTCCTGCTTTAAAGATAATTGTTTCATTGGTTGATTTGTATGTAGTTGTTCAGTTCAGTTCAGTGGTTCAGTCATGTCTGACTCATTGCAACCCCAAGAACTGCAGCACAACTAGCTTCCCTGTCCATTACAAACTCCCAGAGCTTACTTAAACTCATATCCATTGAGTCTGTGATACCATCCAACCATCTCATCCTCTGTTGTCCCCTTCTTCTCCTGCCTTCAGTCTTTCCCAGTACCAGGGTCTTTTCAAATGAGTCAGTTCTGCATATCCGATGGCCAAAGTATTAGAGCTTCAGCCTCAGGATCAGTCCTTCCAATGAATATTCAGGACTGATTTCCTTTAGGATTGACTGCTTGGATCTCCTTACAGCCCAAGGTACTCTCAAGCATCTTCTTCAAAACCACAGTTAAAAAGCATCAATTCTTCAGTGCTCAGCTTTATTTGTGGTCCAACTCTCACATCCATAAAGGACTACTGGCAAAAACATAGCTTTGACAAGATGGACTTTTGTTGGCAAAGTAATGTCTCTGCTTTTTAATATGCTGTCTAGGTTGGTCATAGTTTTACATTCAAGGAGAAAGCATACTTTGGTTTCACGGCTGCAGCCACTATCTGAAGTGATTTTGGAGTCCATGAAAATAAAATATGTCACTGTTTTGATTCTTTACCCTTCTATTTGCCATGAAGTGATGGGACCAGATGCCATGATCCTAGTTTTTTGAGTGTTGAGCTTTAAGCCAGCTTTTTCACTCTCCTCTTTCACCTTCATCAAGAGGCACTTTAGATCCTCTTTGCTTTCTGTCATAAGGGTGGTATCATATGCATATCTGAGGTTGTTGTTATTTCTCCCTGCAGGCTTGATTCCAGCTTGTGTTTCAGCCAGCCTGGCATTTTGCATGATGTACTCTGCATTTACGTTAAATAACCAGGGTGACAATATACAGCTTTGACATACTCTTTTCCCAATTTGGAGGCAGTGCATTGTTCTATGTCTGATTCTAACTGCTGCTTCTTGACCTGCATTCAGATTTCTCAGGAGGCAGGTAAGATGGACTAGTATTCGCACATCTTTAAGAATTTTCCAGTTTGTGTCATTCCACAGGTCAAAGGATTTGGTGTAGTCAATAACACAGAAGTAGATGTATTTCTGGAATTCTCTTCTTGCTTTTTCGATGATCCAGTGGATGTTGGCAATTTGATCACTGGTTCTTCTGCCTTTTCTAAATCCAGCTTGAACATCTGTAAGTTCTTGGTTCATGTAGCTTGAAGAATTTTGAGCATCACTTTGCTGTGTGAAATGAATGCAATTGTGCAATAGTTTGAACATCCTTTGGCATTACCCTCCTTTGGGATTGGAGTGAACTGACATTTCTCAGTCTTGTGGCCACTGTTGAGTTTTCCAAATTTGCTGGCATATTGATTGTAGCATTTTAACAGCATCATCTTTTAGGATTTGAAATAGGTCAACTGGAATTCCATCACCTTCACTAGCGTTTTCATAGTGATACTTCTTAAGGCCCATTGATTTCACATTCCTGGATGCCTAACTCTAGGTTAGTGATAAATAACCACTATTGTGGTTATCTGTGTCATTAAGATGTTTTTATGTATAGTTCTTCTGGGTATTCTTGCCATCTCTTCTTAATATCTTCTGCTCCTTTAGGTCCATACTGTTTCTGTCTTTAATTGTGCCCATCTTGGCATGAAATGTTCCCTTGGTATCTCTAATTTTCTTGAAAAGATCTCTGCTGCTCTGCTGCTTCTAAGTCACTTCAGTCGTGTCTGACTCTGTGCGACCCCATAGACAGCAGCCCACTAGGCTCCTCTGTCCCTGAGATTCTCCAGGCAAAAACACTGGAGTGGGTTGCCATTTCCTTCTCCAATGCATGGAAGTCAAAAGTGAAAGTGAAATCACTGAGTTATATCTGACTCTCAGTGACCCCATGGACTGGAGCCTACCAGCCTTCTCCATCCATGTGATTTTCCAAGCAAGAGTATTGGAGTGGGATGTCATTGTCTTCTCCAAAGAGATCACTAGTCTTTCCGATTCTATTGTATTCCTCTATTTCTTTGCAGTAATCACTGAGGAAGGCTTTCTTATCTCTCCTTGCTATTCTTTGGAACTCTGCGTTCAAATGGATATATCTTCCCTTTTCTCCTTTGCCTTTAGCTTGTCTTCTTCTCTCAGCTATTTGTAAGGCCTCCTCAAACATCCATTTTGCTTCTTGAATTTATTTTCTTGGGAATGGTTTTGATCACTGTCTCCTGTACAGCCCTGAATCTCCATCCTTAGTTCTTCAGGCACTCTGTCTATCAGATCTAATCCCTTTAATCTGTTTCTCACTTCCACTGTATAATCATAAGTGATTTCATTTAGGTCATACCTGAATGGTCTACTGGTTTTCCCTACTTTGTTCAATTTCAGCCTGAATCTTGCAATAAGGAGTTCAGGATCTGAGCCACAGTCAACTTTCAGTCTTGTTTTTGCTGACTATATAGAGCTTCTCCATCTTCAGCTGCAAAGAATATAATCAATATGATTTTGATACTGGCCATCTGGTGATGTCCATGTTCTGTTGTTCAAAGAGTGTGTTTGCTATGACCAGTCCACTCTCTTGGCAGAACTATGTTAGCCTTTTCCCCGTTTCATTTGGTCTCCATCACCAAACTTGCCTGTCACACCTGGTATCTCTGACTTCCTATTTTACATTCCAGTCCCTAGCCATTCAGTTCTCCAAGGGATCTATGTGTAGTTGTAATTTTGATGTATTCATGAAGGGAGATGAGCTAACTGCTCTCCTACTACTCCATCTTGATTCCACCTGTCTGTGAATTCTTCCTAGTATGAGTTTCCCCTCATGTATTAGGCATAATTTGGCTATCTTAAAATATAATTCATATGGGAAAAAGAAGATAAAATGTTAATTAATTTCTCTTTAATTATCAAATTTCAGAATAATTAACAACTATCCTAGCAATTTTAACTTTCAATGAGAGCTTTGTTTCTAGTACTCCAGGGAGGCTCAAGAGGAGGTAGCACATATATATATACATATATATATATGTATATGTGTGTGTGTATGTACCCTCATGACTGATTTGCATTTTTGTATGGCTGAAACCAACACAACATTGTAAAGCAATCATCTTCCAATTAAAGCATACTGCTTTTTTAAATACATTGTGTGCTTTTTGATCATTTAAAGACATAATTTCTGAAACAAAAATTGGTTAGTGGGAGTTGGCTCCCTATGTCTTTAAAATGACTTAGTGAGAGATTCCATTTTTTTCTTGACATCCTACCTTCATTTTGTACATTTTCTGCCCATGACCTGGAATAAACTATTTCTCCAAGGTTTCTTCATCCTTTTTTTTTTCTTTCTTTCTTTTTCTTTTTTTAAATTTTATTTTATTTTTAAACTTTACATAATTGTATTAGTTTTGCCAAATATCAAAATGAATCCGCCACAGGTATACATGTGTTCCCCATCCTGAACTCTCCTCCCTCCTCCCTCCCCATACCATCCCTCTGGGTCGTCCCAGTGCACTAGCCCCAAGCATCCAGTATCGTGCATCGAACCTGGACTGGCAACTCTTTTCTTACATGATATTCTACATGTTTCAATGTCATTCTCCCAAATCTTCCCATCCTCTCCCTCTCCCACAGAGTCCATAAGACTGTTCTATACATCAGTGTCTCTTTTGCTGTCTCGTACACCGGGTTATTGTTACCATCTTTCTAAATTCCATATATTTGCGTTAGTATACTGTATTGGTGTTTTTCCTTCTGGCTTACTTCACTCTGTATAATAGGCTCCTTAAAAAAACTGGAAATAGAACTGTCTTCATCCTTTTTTAAAAAAATAATATTTAGAAATTATATCTGGACACCAGCAGTTGTCATTGATACTATCATGGCTTCTAGGCCTTTGCCACAAAGCAAGGAAATATATATTTTATTAAAACTGAAGATCTCATGTATGTATTAGCTGTCTTCTTCCCTCTAGAATGTAAATTTTATGAAGCCAAGATTCTATAATTAATGCTATTGCTACTGAAACAATGTATAATATTTGGTAGGTGAGGTCACAATAAATATTTTTAAGTGAATTAAGATTAATAGAACCTAAAATGCTATTGAGTTGTCCTAGCATGAATTAAATTCGTGAGACTAAGATAGTACAGAACTTGTATTTTACACAAAAGCTGTTGCAAAATTTCTTCACAAAGCAGTGGAACAATTGATCCCGAGTATTATCTGCCCCACCTTATATGCATTTAAATTTTATAAAAACTATGAATCACTCATATGTTGGTATTCCTCAAGTAATCAGTAAAAAGTATTTGACAAGAACAGTATCTTATTTTTGTATTGAATCCATAGATATTAATTTAGTACTTCATATTTATTATGTACTCTATAAATATGTATTTAATGAATAAAAATAAGTAGAATAATGTGTTATGACTAAATTCAATAGTTCATATGTATCTTTCCTACATGTATTTTCATGTTTAATGCTATATTTTAAACTAATTACCCTATGCTATGAAATATTTTTCTAAGCTATTTTTATTCACAAATCTGCTATGTCTGACATTTATTCTTCCTTTCAGTCTATAACACACTCATATTTTACAATATATACTGATTGCCCTCTAGAGTAAAACCATTATTTTAGATGATGTGGACATAGAAACAAAGAAGATAGAAAAGGTCACTCTTTCCAAGAGACATTTTTGGATAGAAAGAGATAATACATAAACAACACAAAGTATCAGTTACTAATAAATTATTTTTATTTTTTTTATTTTTAAGTTAGATTTATTGAAGTATAAATTTACATACAATAAATTTCATTTTTAAGTGTAATAGTTTGACAAGTTTTGACAGTTGTATGTGTCTGGGTAACCACAACCACTCACAATCAAGGTAAGATATAGAACATTTCCATCACATCAGAGAGTCCCTTCACCCTTCTTTGCAAGCAATACCTTGCCTACATTTCCAGCTCCTGGCAATCACTAATCTAATTTCTGCTCCTAACAACACAGATACATTATAAAATCACTATGATAAGTATAAGAAGCCAAACTCTCCTGGCTTCATATTGTATTATTTCATTTATATGACCTTCTGGAAAAGACAAAAATAATTTTTTTTAAATAGAACAATTTCTAGATAATTGTGTTTTTGTTTTGCTGTATAACAAGCATTCTCTATTAAAATGAAACAGATTTCCCTCCCCCAAGTCTGTCTTTTTTTCTGTCTGTCACTCTGATTTCTGTGCTTTCAAATTATATGCTCTTCTGGGTATATAATATCCTTCCCTCTCTTGTGTTTGCACATGAAATAGCTCAGGTTTTAAAACTAAAAGAGTGAATTTAAATTGATTTCTAACAGATATTAACAGTGTGATCTGTAAATGAGAGCTTTAATCCAACTGTCATAACTAAGATACATCACTAACATTTCTCCACAGATTTGTTAGTTAATAATACTTGACTGTATATAAAGCATTCACCACAATGTCTGATACTTAGTAGGTGCCCTTTAAATACAGGACTTAAAAAAAAAAAAACCTGTACATCCAAAACTCTGCAAATTTTTTTTAAAGCTTTCAGTTCAGTTCAGTTCAGTCACTCAGTGGTGTCTGACTCTTTGCTACCCCATGAATCGAAGCATGCCAGGCCTCCCTGTCCATCACCAACTCCAGGAGTTCACTCAAACTCATGTCCATCGAGTTGGTGATGCCATCCAGCCATCTCCTCTGTTGTCCCCTTCTCCTCATGCCCCCAATCCCTCCCAGCATCACAGTCTTTTCCAATGAGTCAACTCTTCACATGAGGTGGCCAAAGTACTGGAGTTTCAGCCTTAGCATCATTCCTTCCAAAGAAATCCCAGGGCTGATCTCCTTTAGAATGGACTGATTAGATCTCCTTGCAGTCCTGGGGACTCTCAAGAGTCTTCTCCAACACCACAGTTCAAAATCATCAATTCTTTGGCTAGAGCACTTTAAATCCTTTACAGCACTCCTGGTTTGTCCTACCATTTAGGCATTCGCTGTTCTCTTCTGTTGTCACATAGGATTTTTTTTTTTTTTTGGCTGTTGTCCTCCAGTCTGTCTTAAGCCTTTTGAAAACAGAGTGTCTGTTAATATTACCTTCCTTGTCTTCTTAGGGGACTTGGCACAACGCTCAGTAGAGAAGTGACTTTGATATGAGAGAAAGCTGACCCAGGGGTGAGAAAACTGGATTCTCATTCAGGCTCATCTCACCTCTCTGGCCAGTATGTGGGCTCACTATTCATCAAATAAAGATGCTGTTACTTGCCCTCTCTCTAGTGTACAAAGTAGTTGTAAGGACACTATTTATAAAAGTACAAAAGAAACCATATAGCACAACACGTGCTTTCACAGTTGTATAAAAGAATAACACAAATCAAATTCTAACAATCAATAGAATGCGTTAATCTCTTACTAAGTGGCAGATGTCTGTCATGTTATCTACATGGTTTCTGAGAAGCAATCTCGCATATTGAAGAACTAGATTATGCTACCAAATCAACTGGGTTTGAATTCTGGCTCTGCCATTTTCTTGCTTGTAAGACCTTGAACAAGTTGCTTAATTTCTCTGCTCCTCAGCTTGATTTTGTAATCTTTAAAATGGAGTTAATATCGACCAGCCTATATGATCATTATGCATATTAGCACCTAATTGAAATGTAAAAACACTTACCACTATATCCAAGGTCATTAAATAAACTTTGTCATTTAATCCAGATCAGATCAGATCAGATCAGTCGCTCAGTCATGTCCGACTCTTAGCGACCCCATGAATTGCAGCACGCCAGGCTTCCCTGTCCATCACAAACTCCCAGAGATTACTGAGACTCACGTCCATCAAGTCAGTGATGCCATCCAGCCATCTCATCCTCTGTCGTCCCCTTCTCCTCTTGCTCCCAATCCCTCCCAGCATCAGAATCTTTTCCAGTGAGTCAACTCTTCACATGATGTGACCAAAATACTGGAGTTTCAGCTTTAGCATCATTCCTTCCAAAGAAATCCCAGGGCTGATCTCCTTCAGAATGGACTGGCTGGACCTCCTTGCAGTTCAAGGGACTCTCAAGAGTCTTCTCTAACACCACAGTTCAAAAGCATCAATTCTTCAGTGCTCAGCCTTCTTCACAGTCCAACTCTCACATTCATACATGACCACAGGAAAAACCATAACCTTGACTAGACGAACCTTTGTTGGCAAAGTAATGTCTCTGCTTTTGAATATGCATCTAGGTTGGTCATAACTTTCCTCCCAAGGAGTAAGCGTCTTTTAATTTCATGGCTGCAGTCATCATCTGCAGGGATTTTGGAGCCCACAAAAATAAAGTCTGACACTGTTTCCACTGTTTCCCCGTCTATTTCCCATGAAGTGATGGGACCGGATGCCATGATCTTCATTTTCTGAATATTGAGCTTTAAGCCAACTTTTTCATTCTCCACTTTCACTTTCATCAAGAGGCTTTTTAGTTCCTCTTAACTTTCTGCCATAAGAGTAGTGTCATCTGCATATCTGACATTCCTGATATTTCTCCCGGCAATCTTGATTCCAGCTTGTGTTTCTTCCAGTCCAGCTTTTCTCATGATGTACTCTGCATATAAGTTAAATAAACAGGGTGAAAATATACAGCCTTGACATACTCCTTTTCCTATTTGGAACCAGTCTGTTGCTCCATGTCCAGTCTAACTGTTGCTTCCTGACTTGCATATAGATTTCTCAAGAGGCAGATCAGGTGGTCTGGTATTCCCATCTCTTTCAGAATTTTCCACAGTTGATTGTGATCCACACAGTCAAAGGCTTTGGCATAGTCAATCAAGCAGAAATAGATGTTTTTCTGGAACTCTCTTGCTTTTTCCATGATGCAGCAGATGTTGGCAATTTGATCTCTGGTTCCTCTTCCTTTTCTAAAACCAGCTTGAACATCAGGAAGTTCATGGTTCACATATTGCTGAAGCCTGGCTTGGAGAATTTTGAGCATTACTTTACTAGTGTGTGAGATGAGTGCAACTGTGCGGTAGTTTGAGCATTCTTTGGCATTGCCTTTGGGAATCTTTATATTATCAGTATCCCCAGTGTATCGTTAAAGCAACTATATCTAAACCTAGGATGATATAAATTGTGAGGAAAGAGCAGAGGCTTTATCCTTAACTCAAAATTTAGAGAGGCTCATCATGAAGGGAAGGATGGCAGTGTATACTTGGAAATATCTAAGGACATTTCTATTGTCACAATGAAGGGAGAGATATTGGTACCCAGTGGATAAAGTGAAAAATATTCCTAAACATTGTACAATACACAGGGCAGCCCCCTAACAATGAATTATCTAGCTCAAAATGTTGATTGTGTTTCCAGATAAAAACTGAAAAAAAATTAAATTTAAATCTCAGTTAAATAACATATAATCTTTTTTTTTCTGTAAAGAAGTTCCAAATATTTAGAAAAATATGCCCCATGGAATATTTGGGATGTTGTTAACTGTGAGTCATGTATTTTTATTTGTTAAATATTGTTAGCTGGAAAGTATCTTAGTGGTTTTCCACAAAAACTCCATGAATTGGTGGTATATAAGATACCCCTATTTGTTATTAGGAAAATGAGACTAAGAAAGGTTAAAATACTTGTTAATGGACATTTAGTTAGTAGAAAGAATAAAGCTGGAATACAGCAATCTTATAATTCATTTACTAGTGACTTTTTACTACACTCTTACTCTCCTTAATTTATTGGCTCAGAAATTTAGCATTCAGGACATGGGCTATGATTAAAAAAGAAATAAGTTATTAATAAAAGGGAAATGTATTGAATTTGGCTTTGTACTAAAAGTGGAGCCTCTGAATCAACTTGCATGTATAGAGGGAAACTATTAATATAGCAGCCCTTCCTATTCCTCTGGGTATTGAGTAGCAGGTTTTTTATAAAGATTCCATCTTATAAGTTGTTTTCATAGTTGTTTTGATATTTCTATGCTGCTGCTGCTGCTGCTAAGTTGCTTCAGTCATGTCTGACTCTGTGCGACCCCAGAGATGACAGCCCACCAGGATCCCCCATCCCTGGGATTCTCCAGGCAAGAATACTAGAGTGGGTTGCTATTTCCTTCTCCAATGCATGAAAGTGGAAAGTGAAAGTGAAGTCGCTCAGTCGTGTCCGACTCTTAGCGACCCTATGGACTGCAGCCTACCAGGGTCCTCCGTCCATGGGATTTTCCAGGCAAGAGTACTGGAGTGGGGTGCCATTGCCTTCTCCATTTCTATGCTAAATAGAGTGAAAAAGTGAAAGTGTTAGTCCTTCAGTTGTGTCCAGTTCTTAGCAACCCCATGGAATATAATCTACCAGGCTCCTCTGTCCATGGGATTCTCCTGGCTAGAATATTGGAGTAGGTAGCCTTTTCCTTCTCCAGGGGATCTTCCTAACCCAGGAATTGAACCCAGGTCTCCTACACTTCAGATAGATGCTATACCATCTGAGCCACCAGGGAAGCCCCTCTATAATGACTGTGCTAATTTATATTCTCACCAACAGTGCATGAAGTTTCCCTTTCTCCACATGCTGGAAAACTCTGGTCATATCTTATTATATTGATAGTAGCCATTCCAGGAGAAAAAAAGTGATACCGCATTGAAGTTTTAATTTTCATTCTCATGACAATTAGTGTTTTAAAGCACCTTTTCATGCACCTGTGGCCATTTGTATGTCTTCTTTGGAAAAATCATTTAGGTCCTTTAGCTATTTTTTAATCATATTATTTGTGTTTTTGCTGTTTAGATGTATGAGTTCCTCATGTATTTTAGATATTAACCACTTCGATTCATATGGAACCATAAGAAACTCCAAGTAGCAGAAACAACCTTGAGAAAAACCACGCTGTAGAGATTACACCTCTTGATTTCAAACTATATTACAGAGTTCTAGTAGCCCAAACTGTATGGCACTGGCCATAAAAGCAGACATGCTGCTGCTAAGTCGCTTCAGTCGTGTCCGACTCTGTGGGACCCTATGGACAGCAGCCCACCAGGCCCTTCTGTCCACAGGATTCTCTAGGCAAGAATACTAGAGTGGGTTGCCATTTCCTTCTCCAATATGCCTATGCAATACAACTTAGAGTCCAGAAATAAACTCATGTATTTTTTAGTCAAATAATATTTGATAAAAGAGTCAAGAATACTCAATGGGATTAGGATAACATCTTCAATAAAGTGTGGGGAAAATTGAATATTCATGTACAAAAGAATTAAATTGTGCTCCTATCTTACACTACTCATACAAATTAACTCATAACAGATAGACTTAAATGTAAGATCTAAAATTCCTATCAGAAAACATAGGAATAAAATTCCTTGACATGAGTATTTGGAATGATTTTGTGAATATGACACCAAAAGCACGAACAACAAAGGCAAAAATAATTGTATGGTACAATAACAAACTAAAAAACATCTTCATGGGAAGGGAAAGAATTGCAAAAATGGAAAAGCAACCTATGAAATGCTACCTTGTTCTTTCATAAGAAGAAACTCTGAGACATGAGAACAGAGTATCATTTTTAAAATTATATGTTATATGCATACATATGTGTGTACATATATATATATATAGAGAGAGAGAGAGAGAGTCATCCACATGTGCAAAACAGTAGTTATGTGCCAAGATGTGAATATTTCCTGCTTTGACAGGAAGATCCTGATTGCTTTAAGGATTTTTCTTTGATTTTTTTTTTTTTCCCTGGCTTATAAGAAGAGAGCCACATGGGCCTTCCCTAGCAGTCTAGTGGTTAAGACCCTGAGCTTCCAATTCAAGGGGCATTATTGATTCTGATTTTCATGTCTATATACATCAAAGCAATAGTACAGGCGAAGCTCCTTGTGCTCCGTCTGATAACTCACCAAAGCAGAACAAGGAGAATGAGTTGGATAAGTACAGACTTCTTTTGATTTAGCTGGGTTAGAGTTATGGATATGGCCATCCATGAGCTTAGAAAGAATGAAAGGGATCTTGGATACAGTAAACAAACCATTCCTTGGTACTCTAGCCATTAAAGAAGGAATGGAGAAGAAACAATTTCAATTACTGAGGTGATAGAGTGCTATTTCTTAAGATGATTATAAGTCCAAACATTTCTATGTTTCCAACAGATAAGAGACTAATGGAGAAAATATAAGTATTTGTTGACTCAGTATATGAGAACACAATAACTCACTGGTTGAGAAGTTACATGTTGAATCAAGAGAAGACAGAAACAGGGAAAATGGGTAATATTATAACTATAGCTGAGACTCATGTCTTAAGTGATGGTCTTAAGTGACTTTGTGATTTCCAGTGTCCTGCATGCTAGCCAAATTTATTGCCAAATCTGCAAGAGTGATTCCACCCTTGCTTAAAGTTGGGATTTTCTTCAGGCAAGATTCCTCAATTCTCTTTAAGGGGTATCTCAACCTGCCCTTCTATCTTTGTACCCAATATCTGCTTTCTTATTCACTTGCCAGTTAATAAATGACTCATGAGCTCTTAGCTTCTTATCTACTTATCCTCAGGCTCCCTTCACGTGCTTTGGCTTGCTCTCATGTTGGCCTGCTCTTTCTGTTCTCCTCTGTTTTGTCATTGCAAAATCTTTGAGGGTCTCTGTTTTACTTTTAGACCATACCTTACTCTTTGAAGAAGATATTAGAGAATAATAATTCAATCCTTCAGAAATAATGTGGAAGACTATTTTAATCTCCCTAAATAAATTAAAGGCAAAGACCTTTATTTTGGTCCTTGGTGTTCATGAAAGCTCTTGAAATTGAGAGCATTTTCCCCCTCCCCTCCTCTCTGCTTACTTGATTTTGATGTGCTTTTAAGTCACTTATCTAGCAACATGTCCATTCCCACAAAATATACAACTTAAATTTTTCAAAAAATGACAGGACCAACATTCTACCACTTCTGCATAAACAGATTGTAATACTTCTTACTATTGCCAGTCCAGGTTCAATGCACGATGCTGGATGCTTGGGGCTGGTGCACTGGGACGACCCAGAGGGATGGTGTGGGGAGGGAGGAGGGAGGAGGGTTCAGGATGGGGAACACATGTATACTAATTAAATAATTTTCTATTAAAGAAAAAAAAAAAAAGAATCTTAGAAATGTTTCTCATAGTCTTCACTGTGAGATATCCAAATGCTTTTCTTCATAAAAGATACTAAATAGGAATGCTGATAGGGTACCAGTTACAAAATAAGGTACTCAATAAAATGTCTTTCCATATCTTAAAACACTTTGCCCTTTCACTTTCCTGAGGCCAAAGCCCACAACTCTTAACTTAACACAGGTTAATTTTTTCTCAACAAAAACTTTGAGTCACTACTGCCAAACAGTATTTTTCATCGTGGGCATGTGTAATTTTAAAATAAAACTCATATGGATATTACACAGTAAAGGGAAGGGGATAGCAATTAGACATTTTAAAAAGTATTTTCAGATATTGACAAGTATTATGAAGGAACAACAAAAGATAAGCGGATATATTAGGATAGAAAATGACTGAAAGGCTACCCGGACTAGCATTCAAAGTTATAAAAATTATATGAGTAATAAAATTAAGGCTTTTATAGATTTAGGGTAATAAAAACATAAATACAGAGGACAATAAGTACAAAGATCTCAAGGAAACACTATGAAGTGTTTGTGAAACACACACAAAAATTATACATGTTGCTAAGCAAGTATGAAATAAACTCAAAGTTTAGGCAGGGATTTTATCATGTAAGTCTTCAAATAGCATGTTAGAGTCAAATGGATATAATTTTAAGTAGAATGAAAAACTATGGGTGCCAATATAATTGCCTAGAAGACATATTTAATTGTGAACACAGAGAAATCTCTGACACCCTAGGTTTCTCCTTAAAGAAGGAGATGTAAAACTGTTTGATGGATATCTATGATTGTCATTTAAGTTTTATTCTTGAGGACATTTACACTGATAGTTTTGTAGGATCTTTGTTCTCAAAGACATTGAACCAAGAGCAAAAGTACTATGAATGGGCTTAAGAATTGAGGAAAGTGAGTCTTGTACACCTTTTTAAAAATCTTTATGGGTACCATTGCAGCAGTTGAAAATAGTAGGATAAGAAAAGATAGACAGAGGTAAGCTTTCAGGCTATTTCAGTGATTAGTATGAGAGACTATGGGTTATGGGAATGGGAAAGTAGAAGTAGGGAAGGGAGAACTGATAAATAAGATGCATTTTGATGGTAGACTTAATGGAATATGCTGATAAAATGGCTGTTGGAGGAGGATGAAATGAATAGACAATGAGGGAAATACTGAAATCAAAGAAGACCTCTAAGTTTTCAATTGGGCAAATGAGTGAAGAGTAGCATTATTTATTAAGAAGCAGAAACATGAGATAAAATTATCTAGTACTGCTAACAATACACAGACGAACTATACAAAAAGGATCTTCATGACCCAGATAACAACATGGTGTGATCACTCACCAAGAGCCAGACATCTTGGAATGTTAAGTCAAGTGGGCTGTAGGAAATATCACTATGAATAAAGCTAGTGGAGGTGATAGACTTCCAGTTCAGCTATTTGAAATCCTAAAAGATAAGGCTTTTAAAAATGCTACACTCAGTATGCCAGCAAATTTGGAAAACTCAGCAGTGGCCATAGGACTGGAAAAGGTCAGTTTTCATTACAATCCCAAAGAAAGGCAATGTCAAAGAATGCTCAAACTACCACACAATTGCACTCTTCTCACATGCTAGCAAAGAAATGCTCAAAATTCTCTAGGCCAAGCTTCACCAGTACTTGAACCATGAACTTCCATATATTCAAGCTGGATTTAGAAAAGGCAGAGGAACCAGAGGTCAAATTGCCAACATCCACTGGATCATCGAGAAAGCAAGAGAGTTCCAGAAAAACATCTACTTCTGCTTTACTGAATATGAAACAGCCTTTGACTGTGTGGATCACAAAAAACTGTGGAAAATTCTTAAATAGACTGGAGTACCAGACCACCTTACCCATCTATTGAGAAATCTGAATGAAGGTCAAGAAGCAACAGTTAGAACTGGAAATGGAAAACCAGACTGGTTCCAAATTGGGAAAGGAGTGTGTACAAGGTTGTATATTGTCACCCTGCTTATTTAACTTCTATGCATAGTACGTAATGCAAAATGCTGGACTGGATGAAGCACAAACTGGAATCCAGATTGCGGGGAAAAATATCAATAACCTCAAATATGCAGATGACACCACCCTTATGGCAGAAAATGAAGAAGAACTAAAGAGCCGTTTGATGAAAGTGAAAGAGGAGAGTGAAAAAGTTGGCTTAAAACTCAACATTCAGGCAACTAAGATCATGGTATCCAGTCCCATCACTTCATGGCAAATAGATGGGGAGACAATGGAAACAGAGACTTTATTTTTTTTGGGGGGGGGCTCCAAAAATCACTGCAGATGGTGACTGCAGTCATGGAATTAAAAGACACTTGCTCCTTGGAAGAAAAGCTATGACCAACCTGTGTGTGTGTGTGTGTGTGAAGTCGCTCAGTTGTGTCTGACTCTTTGCAACCCCATGGACTGTAGCCCACCAGGCTCCTCCATCCATGGGATTTTCTAGGCAAGAATACTGGAATGGGTTGCCATTTCCTTCTCCAAGAGATATTCCCAACCCAGGGATTGAACCCGGGTCTCCTGCATTGTAGGCAGATGCTTTACCATCTGAGCCACCAGGGAAGCTCATGACCAACCTAAACAGCATATTAAAAAGCAGAGACATTACTTTGCCAGAAAAGGTCCATCTAGTTAAAGCTATAGTTTTCCCAGTAGTCATATATGGATGTGAGAGTTGGACTATAAATAATGCTGAACACTGAGGAATCGATGCTTTTGAACTGTGGTGTTGGAGAAGACTCTTGAGAGTCCCTTGGACTGCAAGGAATTCCAACCAGTCCATTCTGAAGGAGATCAGCCCTGGGATTTCTTTGGAAGGAATGATGCTAAAGCTGAAACTCCAGTACTTTGGCCACCTCATGCAAAGTGTTGACTCATTGGAAAAGACTCTGATGCTGGGAGGAATTGGGGGCTAGAGGAGAAGGGGACGACAGAGGATGAAATGGCTGGATGGCACCCCTGACTCGATGGATGTGAGTCTGAGTGAACTCCGGGAGTTGGTGATGGACAGGGAGGCCTGGCGTACTACGATTCATGGGGTTGCAAAGAGTCAGACATGACTGAGCGACTGATCTGATGTGATTATGTATACAATAGCAGATATTAAAACATGGTTGAGCTACATAAAACTGGACATCAAAACAATTAGAGACATATAATTGGGAACTATTATTTTAGCATCATAGGAATGGATGAAGTCACAATGAAATAAAAAGTCAAAGGGAGCCTATGGCAAAAATTGAGGATTGTTTCAGTAATCCCAAGAATTAAAGACAGTGATGAATTCTAGACTAAAATAACTAATTTTAATCTGCAGAAGCAAAGTCAAGTCAATAATATTTGTTCTTTGTGATTTAATATAAACTACACAAAGGTCCATCTAGTCAAGTGTATGGTTTTTCAGCGGTCATGTATGGATGTAAGAGTTGGACTATGAAGAAAGCTGAGTGCCAAAGAATTGATACTTTTGAACTGTGCTGTTGGAGAAGACATTTGAGAGTCCCTTGGACTGCCAGGAGGTCCAACCAGTCCATTCTAAAGGAGATCAGTCGTGGGTGTTCATTGGAAGTACTGATGGTAAAGCTGAAACTCCAATACTTTGGCCAGCTCATGCAAAGAATTGACTCTTTGGAAAAGTCCCTGATGATGGGAAGGCCTGGGGGCAGGAGGAGAAGGGGACGACAGAGGATGAGATGGCTAGATGGCATCACTGACTTGATGGACATGAGTTTGAGTGAACTCTGGGAGTTGGTGATGGACAGGGAGGCCTGGTGTGCTGCAAATCATGGGGTTGCAAAGAGTCGGACACGACTGAGTGACTGAACTGAAATGAACTAACTGAACGCATGTGTATATGGGCTTCCAAAGTAGCAGAGGGGTGAAGAATCTGCCTGACAATGCAGGAGATAATGAGGGTTCGATCCCTGGGTCAGTAAGATTCCCTAGAGGAGGGTATGACAACCCACTCTGCTATTCTTGCCTGGTGAATCCCATGGACAGAGGAGCCCGGTGGGCTAC
This sequence comes from Bos javanicus, assembly GCF_032452875.1. NCBI lineage: Eukaryota > Metazoa > Chordata > Mammalia > Artiodactyla > Bovidae > Bos > Bos javanicus. The sequence goes on from NC_083882.1 coordinate 3,184,877, forward strand.
AGTCCATAGCGTCTCAAGCAGTCAGACACAACTGAAGCGACTTAGCTCTCACAGTCACACACATGTGTACATAAGATCTAATTATGATTCCATTGTTTTCTGAGTCCACATGATATTTGAGTAGCCTAATAATGATAATGCTAACATTAAAATAAAACAATATATGCAGGCACTGCTCTAAACATTTCTAATGTATTAACTCACTGAATGCTCACAAAAATCAATGAGGGAGGTGCTATTTCTGTCCTCCCATTTCAACTAAGGAAACTGAAGAAAAAAGATGTTAAGAAATTAAGCTGACTTGGCTAATAGATGGTAAATGGAATATTCAAGCCTCTTTCCAATGTTCATCTTTATGATTATAAATCTACAATTCTTCTTGAATAAGCAGAGCTATCTATCCAAAGTTGCTTAATGTATAACAGATGTCTATCGGAATGCTGTTAATTCTGACTCAGTATCAGGTATGCCATTAATCTTATTATTTTCTTACTTTACTCTAGGGTTGTTGTTGTTGTTGAGTCACTAAGTGGTATCTGACTCTTTGCCACTTCATGGACTGCAGAACACCAGGCCTCCGTGTCTCTCATATCTCCTGGAGTTTGCCCAAGTTCATGTCCATTGAATCAGTGATGTTATCCAATCATCTCATCCTCTGCCACCCTCTTCTCTTTTGCCTTCAATCTTTTCCAGCATCAAGGTCTCTTCCAATGAGTCAGCTCTTCACATCAGGTGGCCAAAGTAATGGAGTTTCAGCTTCAGCATCAGTCCTTCCAATGAAATTCAGGGTTGATTTCCTTTAGGATTGACTGGTTTGACCTCCTTGCTGTCCAAGGGACTCTCAAGAGTCTCCTCAAGCATCATAATTCAAAACCATCAATTTTTTGGCACTCATCATTCTTTATAATCCAACTCTCACATTCATACACGACTACTAAAAAGACCACAGCTTTGACTACACAGACTTATGCAGAAAAATTATGCATCTATTTATATGACATTATCCTGGTTTGTCATAGCTTTCCTTCCAGAGGAAAGCATCTTTTAATATCATGACTACACAATGTTTTGAAGCCCAATAATAGAATATCTGTTGCTGCTTTCACCTTTTCCCCTTCTATTTGCCATGAAGTGATGGGATCAGATGCCGTGATCTTAGTTTTTTGAATGTTGAGTTTTAAGTCAGCTTTTCTGTTGTCCTCTATCACCTTCATTAAGAGGTTCTTTAGTTCCTCTTTGCTTTCTCCCATTAAAGTGTGTAGGAAACGAGTTGCCAGTCCAGGTTCGATGCATGATGCTGGATGCTTGGGGCTGGTGCACTGGGACGGCCCAGAGGGATGGTATGGGGAGGGAGGAGGGAGGAGGGTTCGGGATGGGGAACACATGTATACCTGTGGCGGATTCATTTTGATATTTGGCAAAACTAATACAATTATGTAAAGTTTGAAAATAAAATAAAATTGGAAGAAAAAAAAAAAAAAGTGGTGTCATCTGCATATCTGAGGATGTTGATATTTCTCCCAGCAATCTTGATTCCAGCCTGTAACTCATCCAGGCTGACATTTCACACAATGTGCTCTGCATATAAGTTGAATAAACTGATTTAAAATATGCAGCCTTGTAGCACTCCTTTCCTAATTTTTAACCAGTCAGTTTTTCCATGTAATATTCAAGCTGTTGCTTCTTGGTCCACATAAAGATTTTTCAGAAGGCAGGTGAGATGATCTGGTAGTCCCACCTCTTTAAGAATCTTCCACAGTTTCTTGTGATCCACACAGTGAAAGGCTTTTGCTTAGTTAATGAAGCAGAAGTAGATGCTTTTCTGGAATTCCCTTGCTTTCTGTATATTCCAACAAATGTTGACAATTTGATCTCTGGTTCCTGTCTTTTCTAAATCCAGCTTATACATCTGCAAGTACTCCTGAAACCTAGCTTTAAAGATTTTGTGCATAATCTTATTAACATGGGAAATGAGAGAAATTATCTGATAGCTTGAACATTCTTTAGCACTGCCCTTTCTTGGAATTGGGATGAAAACTGACCTTTTCCAATCCTGCGGCCACTGCTGAGTCTTCCGAATTTGCTGATATGTTAACTGTAGCAATTTTAACAGCATCATCTTTTAGGATTTGAAATAGTTCAGCTGGAATTCCATCATCTCCACTAGATTTGTTCATAGTAATGCTTCCTAAGATCCACTTGGCTTCACACTCCAGATGTCTTTCTCTAGGTGAGTGACCACATAATCGTGGTTATCTGCCTCATTAAGATGTTTTTTGTATATGTGTGCTCAGTCACTCAGTCATGTCTGACTCTTTGTGACCCCATGGACTATAGCCTGCCAATCTCCTCTCTCCATAGAATTATCCAGGCAAGAATACTGGAGTGGGTTGCCATTTTCTTCTCCAGGGGATCTTCCTGACCCAGGGATCAAACCTGTATTTCTTGTGTCTCCTGCCTTGGCAGGCAGATTCTTTACCAGCAGCACCATCTGGGAAGCTACCTGTTCTTAATTTCTACTGCTTTTGTTAGATCCTTACTACTTCTATCCTTTATCATGTTCATCCTTGCATGAAATGTTCCTTTGATATCTCTAATTTTCTTGAAGAGATAGCTAGTCTAATTCATCTTATTGTTTTCCACTATGTCTTTGCATTGTTCATTTAAGAAGCCCCTCTTAATGTTCCTTTCTATTCTCTGGAGCTCTGAATTCAATTGGGTATATCTTTTCCTTTCTCTCTTGCTTTTCACTTCTCTTCTTCCCTTGGCTGTGAGTAAAGACTCCTCAGACAGCCACATTATCATTTTGCATTTCTTTTTCTTGGAATAGTTTTGGTCACTGTCTCCTGTACAGTGTTATGAATCTCTGTCCATAGTTCTTCAGGCACTCTGTCTACAAGATCTAATCCCTTGAATCTATTCATCACCTCCACTGTATAATCAAAAGGGATTTAAGTCATACCTGAATGGCCTAGTGGTCTTCCCACTTCCTTTAGTTTAAGCCTGAATTTTGCAATAAGGAGCTTATGATCTGTGCTACAATCAGCTACAGGTCTTGTTTTTGCTTATTGTATAGTGTTTCTCCATCTTCAACTGCAAAGAATGTAACCAATCTGATTTTTTTTTTTTTTTAGCAGTTCCTCTGAGTCTTTATATTGGCCATTTGATGATGTCCATGTGAAGAGTCATTTCTAGTGCTGTTATAAAAGTGTGTTTGCTATGACCAGTGCATTCTCTTGGCAGAATTCTGTTAGCCTTTGCCCTGCTTCATTTTGTACTCCAAGGCCAAACTAACCTATTACTCCAGGTACCTCTTAATTTCCTGCCTTTGCATTCCAATCCCCTGTGATTAATAAGACATCTTTTTGTTGTTGTTGTTATTAGTTCTAGGAGGTCTTGTAGGTCTTCATAGAACTAGTCAACTTTAGTTTCTTCAGGATCAGTGGTTGCAACATAGATTTGGATTACTGTGAGGTTGAACAGTTTGCCTTGGAAATAAACTAAGAACATTCTGTTGTTTTTGAGAAAGTACTATATTTTGGTCACTTTTGTTGGTTTTGAGGGCTACTCTATTTCTTTTGTGGGATTCTTGCCTGCAGTAGTAGACATAATTGACATCTGAATTAAATTTCCCCATTCCCATCCATTTTAGTTTACTGATTTCTAAGATGTCAATGTTTACTCGTCATCTCTTGCTTGACCATGTCCAATTTACCTTAATTCATGGACATAACATTCCAGGTTCCTATTCAGTGTTGTTCTTTACAGCATCAGATTTTACTTCCACCACCAGACATGTCTACAACTAAGGGTTGTTTCTACTTTGGCCCAGCCACTTCATTATTTCAGGAGCTATTAGTAATTGCCCTCTGCTTTCCCCACTAGCATACTGAATACCTTTCAACCTTGGAGGCTCATATTTTGGTGTCATATCATTTTGCCTTTTATACTTTTCATGGGGTTCTCATTGCACAAATATTCTACATTGACGTTAAATAAAATGGTGAAAATATACAGCTTCATCCTACTCCTTACCAATTTTGAACCCGTCAGTTGTTCCAAGTAAGGTTCTAGCTGTTGCTTCTTTACCCACATAAAAGTTTCCTAGGACACAGGTAAGGTGTTCTGGTTTTTCCATCTCTTTTTTTTTTTTCCAATTTTATTTTATTTTTAAACTTTACATAGTTGTATTAGTTTTGCCAAATATCAAAATGAATCCATCACAGGTATACATGTGTTCCCCATCCTGAACCCTCCTCCCTCCTCCCTCCCCCTCCTCCCTCCTCCCTCCCCATACCATCCCTGTGGGCCGTCCCAGTGCACCAGCCCCAAGCATCCAGCATCGTGCATCGAACGTGGACTGGCAACTCGTTTTCTACATGATATTTTACATGTTTCAATGCCATTCTCCCAAATCTTCCCACCCTCTCCCTCTCCCACAGAGTCCATAAGATTGTTCTATACATCAGTGTCTCTTTTGCTGTCTCGTACACTGGGTTATTGTTACCATCTTTCTAAATTCCATATATATGTGTTAGTATACTGTATTTATGTTTTTCCTTCTGGCTTACTTCACTCTGTATAATAGGCTCCAGTTTCATCCACCTCATTAGAACTGATTCAAATGTATTTCCACCTCTTTAAGAATTTTACACAATTGTTTTTTTTTATTTTTATTTATTATTATTATTATTATTTTTGCATCTCACACAGTCAAAGGTTTTAGTGTAGTCAATGAAGCAGAAGTAGATATTTTTTCTAACATTCCCTTGCTTTCCCTATGATCTAACAAATGTTGCCATTTGATCTCTGGAACCTATGCCTTTTTCAAATCTAGGTGTATAACTGGAAGTTCTTGGTTCACGTCTGTTGAAGACTAGCTCGAAGAATTTTGAGGGTAACCTTATTAATATGTTAGATGAGGACGATTATATAGTAGTTTTACCATTCTTTGGCACTGTCCTTCTTTGGGATTGGAATGAAAATTGACTTTTCTAGTCCTGTGGCCACTGTGGAACATTCCAAATTTGCTTACATATCTATCACAGCACTTTAGCAGCACTTTCTTTTAAGATTTGATATAGATCATTTGGAATTCCATTACCTTCACTAGCTTTGTTTGCTTATGTTAGCTTTGTTTGCAATAATGCTTCCTAAGGCCCAATTAACTTCACACTCCAGGATGTCTGGCTCTAAGTTAGTGATCATACCATCATGGTTATCTGGGTCATTAAGACCTCTTTTGTACAGTTCTTCTGTGTCTTTTTGTCACCTCTTCTTAATATCTCTGCTTCTGTTAAGTCCATACAATTTTTGTCCTTTATTGTGCCCATGATCGCATGAAATATTCCCTTGATCTTTCTAATATTCTTGAAGAGATCTTTAGTCATTTCTATTCTATCGTCTTTCTCTATATCTTTGCATTGTTCATTTAAGAAGGTTTTCTTATATCTCCTTGCTATTCTTTGTAACTCTGGATTCAGTTGGCTGTATCTTTTCCTTTCTCTTTTGCCTTTCACTTCTCTTCTTACTGTGCTATGTGTAAGACCTCCTCAGATAACCACTTTTCCTTCTTGTATTTGTTTTTCTTGGGAATCATTTTGGTTACTTCCTCCTGTACAATGTTAGAATCACTGGCCATAGACCTTCAGGCACTCTGTCTACCAAATCTAAACCCTTGAATCTATTCACCACCTCTACTATATAATCATAAGAAATTTAATTTAGATCATATATGAATGGCCTAGTGGTTTTCCCTACTTTCTTCAATTTAAGCCTGAATTTTGCAACAAGGAGTTGATGATCTTAGCCACAGTCAGCTCCAGGTCTTGTTTTTGCTGACTATATAGAACTTCTCCATCTTCATATGCAAAAAATATAATCAATCTTATTTTGGTATTGACCACTTGGTGATGTCCATGTGTAGAGTCATCTCTTGTGTGGTGAAAAAGGGTGTTTAATATGACCAGTGTTTTCTGTGGAAATACTCTGTCAGAGTTTGTCCTGCTTCATTTTTTACTCCAAGACCAAACTTGCCTGTTACTCTCTACATATGTTAACTTTCTACTTTTGCATTCCTATCACTTATGATGAAAATGATATCTCTTTTTGGTGTTAGTTCAAGAAGATCTTACAAGTCTTCATAAAACCAGTCAACTTCAGCTTCTTCAGCATCAGTGTTTGGAACATGGACTTGGGTTACTCTGATGTTGAATGATTTGCCTTGGAAATGAACTGAGATCATTCTCTCATTTTTGAGATTGCAATTAAGTACTGCAATTTGGACTCTTACAGACTGACTATGAGGGTTGCTTCATTTCTCTAAGAGATTCTTGCCCAAAGTAGTAGATAAAATGGTCATCTGAATTAAATTCACCCCTTCCTGTTCATTTTAGTTCACTGATTCCTAAGATGTGGATGTTCACACTTGCCATCTGTTTGATCATGTCCAGTTTATTTTGATTTATGGACCTAACATTCCAGGTTCCTATGCAATATCTTTTTTTTTTTTTTTTTACAATACTGGACTTAATTTTCACCACCAGACATATCCAAAACTGAGCATCATTTCTCCTTTCATTCAGCTGTTTCTTTCTTTCTGTAGCTATTGTTAATTGCTTGTGCTCTTTCCTAGTAGAATATTGGACACCATCAGAACTGGGAGCTCATCTTTTGGTGTCATATCTTTTTGCCTTTGTGTACTGATTACTTAATAACTCACTTGGTAAAGAACTCGTCTGCAATGCAGGATACCCCAGTTCGATTCCTGGGTTGGGAAGATCCCCTGGAGAAGGGACAGGCTACCTATTCCAGTATTCTTGGGTTTCCCTTGTGGTTCAGATGGTAAATAATCTACCTACAACATGGGAGATCACTGGGTTTGATCACTGGTTTGGGAAAATCCCCTGGAGAAGGGAAAGGTTACCCACTCCAGTAGTCTGGCCTGGAGAATTCCATGGACTTTAACAGTCCGTGGGATTGCAAAGAGTTGGGTACAACTGAGTGACTTTCACTTTCACTTTTCACTGTTCATATGGTTCTCATGGCATTAATACTAGAATGATTTGCCATTCTCACTCCAGTGGACAAGATTCCCTCAGAGCTCTCCACTATGACCCATCTGTCTTTTGGTGGTCCTGCATGGCATGATTCATAGCTTCATTAAGTTACTCAAGCCCCTTTACCATGACAAGCAGTAAACCATGAAGCGGACTCAAATTTTATAGTAAGTAAAGTCAAAATATGTATTCGGTCCAGATCTTTTCCCTTCTTTGTGGAAACTCATTTGTGGCTTTTGGGTGACATACTTGTCCCCAGAAAGTAAGCTAATGGAGAAATGGTTATCAATATTCTCCAGCTTGAGAATATTCTTGTGCTTCCCTGGTGATCCGCAACACACTTGCTATAAGAAACTGACGCTTGTTCTGAGCTCTGGATCTTTGACAAGGACATTTCCTTTACTCAATCCAGTCAGCAACATGTCAGCAGGCCTCATGCTGTTCTGTTATTCACCTAGTCCTCTTCACTGTAAGAAAACACTAGTTATATTAACAAAACAAAGAAAGCATTTCCTCCATTATTCAAAGGAGGCAAAAACTCTTTTTTTTTTTTTTTTCTTTTTAAACTGAGGAGAAGAGAGTAAGGTACCTATATGAAACAAAGTTTACTTACTCTGTTATTCTCAGGGACTAGCCAGACAACCATAATGAATCAAAGGCTAGGTTTAAAGGAGTCTTTTATTGGATTCCAAGAATTGAGGTGGGAATGGCAAACCACTTCAGTATTCTTGCCTTGAGAACCCCATGAACAGTATGAAAAGGCAAAATGATAGGATACTGAAAGAGGAACTCCCCAGGTCAGTAGGTGCCCAATATGCTACTGGAGATGAGTGGAGAAATAACTCCAGAAAGAATAAAAGGATGGAGTCAAAGCAAAAAGAATACCCAGCTGTGGATGTAACTGGTGATAGAAGCAAGGTCCAATGCTCTAAAGAGCAATATTGCATAGGAACCTGGAATGTCAGGTCCATGAATCAAGGCAAACTGGAAGTGGCCAAACAAGAGATGGTGCGAGTGAATGTCAACATTCTAGGAATCAGCAAACTCAAATGGGCTGGAATGGGTGAATTTAACTCAGATGGCCATTATATCTAATACTGAGGGCAGGAATCCCTCAGAAGAAATGGAGTAGCCATCATGGTCAACAAAAGAGTCCAAAATGTAGTACTTGGATGCAATCTCAAAAACGACAGAATGATCTCTGTTCTTTTCCAAGGCAAACCATTCAATATCACAGTAATCCAAGTCTATGCCCCAAACAGTAATGCTGAAGAAGCTGATGTTGAATGGCTCTATGAAGACCTACAAGACTTTTTAGAACTGACACTCGAAAAAGATGTCCTTTTCATTATAGGGGACTAGAATGCAAAAGTAGGAAGTCAAGAAACACCTGAAGTAACAGGCAAATTTGGCCTTGGAATACAGAATGAGCCAGGGCAAAGGCTAATAGAGTTTTGCCAAGAAAATGCACTGGTTATAACAAAAACACTCTTCCAACAACATAAGAGAAGACTTTATACATGGACATCACCAGATGGTCAATATCGAAATCAGATTGATTATATTCTTTGCATCCAAAAATGGAGAAGCTGTATACAGTCAGCAAAAACAAGACCAGGAGCTGACTGTGGCTCAGATCATGAACTCCTTGTTACCAAATTCAGACTTAAATTGAAGACAGTAGGGAAAACCACTAGACCATTCAGGTATGACCTAAATTAAATCCCATATGATTATACAGTGGAAGTGAGAAATAGATTTAAGGGCCTAGGTCTGATAGATAGAGTGCCTGATGAACTATGGACGGAGGTACATGACATTGTACAGGAGACAGGGATCAAGACCATCCCCATGGAAAAGAAATGCAAAAAAGCAAACTGGCTGTCTGAGGAGGCCTTACAAATAGCTGTGAAAAGAAGAGAAGTGAAAAGCAAAGGAGAAAAGGAAAGATATAAACATCTGAATGCAGAGTTCCAAAGAATAGCAAGAAGAGATAAGAAAGCCTTCTTCAGTGATCAATGCAAAGACATAGAGGAAAACAACAGAATGGGAAAGACTAGAGATCTCTTCAAGAAAATTAGAGATACCAAGGGAACATTTCATGCAAAGATGGGCTAGATAAAGGACAGAAATTGTATGGGCCTAACAGAAGTAGATGTTAAGAAGAGATGGCAAGAATACACAGAAGAACTGTACAAAAAGATCTTCACAACTCAGATAATCACGATGGTGTGATCCCTGACCTAGAGTCAGACATCCTGGAATGTGAAGTTAAGTGGGCCTTAGAAAGCATCACTAGGAACAAAGCTAGTGGAGGTGATGAAATTCCAGTTGAGCTATTTCAAATCCTGAAAGATGATGCTGTGAAAGTGCTGCACTCAATATGCCAGCAATATTGGAAAACTCAGCAGTGGCCAAAGAACTGGAAAAGGTCAGTTTTCATTCCAATCCCAAAGAAAGGCAATGTCAAAGAATGCTCAAACTATTAAACAATTACACTCATCTCACACACTATTAAAGCAATGCTCAGAATTCTCTAAGCCAGGCTTCAGTAATATGTGAACCGTGAACTTCCTGATGTTCAATCTGGTTTTAGAAAAGGCAGAGGAACCAGAGATCAAATTGCCAACATCTGCTGCATCATGGAAAAAGCAAGAGAGTTCCAAAAAAATATCTATTTCTGCTTGATTGACTATGCCAAAGCCTTTGACTGTGTGGATCACAATCAACTGTGGAAAATTCTGAAAGAGATGGGAATACCAGACCACCTGATCTGCCTCTTGAGATATCTGTATGCAGGTCAGGAAGCAACAGTTAGAACTGGACATGGAACAACAGACTGGTTCCAAATAGGAAAAGGAGTACGTGAAGGCTGTATATTGTCACCCTGCTTATTTAACTTCTATGCAGAGTACATCATGAGAAATGCTGGGTTGGAGGAAGCACAAGCTGGAATCAAAATTGCCAGAAGAAATATCAATAACCTCAGATATGCAGATTACACCATCCTTATGGCAGAAAGTGAAGAGGAACTAAAGAGCCTCTTGATGAAAGTGAAAGTGGAGAGTGAAAAACTTGGCTTAAAGCTCAACATTCAGAAAACGAAGATCATGGCATCCGGTCCCATCACTTTGTGGGAAATAGACGGGGAAACAGTGGAAACGGTGTCAGACTTTATTTTTCTGGGCTCCAAAATCTCTGCAGATGGTGACTGCAGCCATGAAATTAAAAGACGCTTATTCCTTGGAAGGAAATTTATGACCAACCTGGATAGCATATTGAAAGCCAATTACTTTGCCAACAAAGGTTCGTCTAGTCAAGGCTATGGTTTTTCCTGTGGTCATGTATGGATGTGAGAGTTGGACTGTGAAGAAGGCTGAACGCTGAAGAATTGATGCTTTTGAACTGTGGTGTTAGAGAAGACTCTTGAGAGTCCCTTGAACTGCAAGGAGATCCAACCAGTCCCTTCTGAAGGAGATCAGCCCTGGGAATTATTTGCAAGGAATGATGCTGAAGTTGAAACTCCAGTACTTTGGCCACCTCATGCGACGAGCTGACTCATTGGAAAATACTCTGATGCTGGGAAGGATTGGGGGCAGTAGGAGAAGGGGACGACAGAGGATGAGATGGCTGGATGGCATCGCTCACTCGATGGACGTTAGTCTCGGTGAACTCCGGGAATTGGTGATGGACATGGAGGCCTGGCGTGCTGTGATTCATGGCGTCGCAAAGAGTTGGACACAACTGAGCAACTGATCTGATCTTATCTGATGAGTATATATACTTCATGTCACTGAAATGGACAAAAAGACTGATTCAGATTATCAGTTTTACGTTCAGTTCAGTTCAGTTGCTCAGTCGTGTCCGACTCTTTACGACTCCATGAACTGCAGCACGCCAGGCCTCCCTGTCCATCACCAGCTCCCGGAATCCACCCAAACCCATTTTCATTAATGTGGTTATGCCATCCAACTATCTCATCCTCTATCGTCCCCTTCTCCTCTCACCTCAATCTTTCCCAGCATCAGGGTCTTTTCCAATGAGTCATCTCTTCACATCAGGTGGCCAAAGTACTGGAGTTTCAGCCTTAGCATCATCCCTTCCAAAGAAATCCCAGGGCTGATCTCCTTCAGAATGGACTGGTTGGATCTCCTTGCAGTCCAAGGGACTCTCAAGAGTCTTCTCCAACACCACAATTCAAAGGCATCAATTCTTTGATGCTCAGCCTTCTTCACAGTCCAACTCTAACATCCATACATGACCACAGGAAAAACCATAACCTTGACTAGACAAACCTTTGTTGGCAAAGTAATGTCTCTGCTTTTGAATATGCTATCTAGGTTGGTCAAAACTTTCCTTCCAAGGAGTAAGCGTCTTTTAATTTCATGGCTACAGTCACCATCTGCAGTGATTTTGGAACCCAGAAAAATAAAGTCTGACACTGTTTCCCCATCTATTTCCCATGAAGTATGGGACCTGATGCAATAATCTTAGTTTTCTGAATGTTGAGCCTTAAGACAACTTTTTCACACTCTTCTTACACTTTCATCAAGAGGCTCTTTAGCTCCTCTTCACTTTCTGCCATGAGGGTGGTGTCATCTGCATATCAGAGTTTATTGATATTTCTCCTGGTAGTCTTGATTCCAGCTTGTGCTTCCTCCAACCCAGCGTTGCTCATGATGTACTGTGCATATGAGTTAAATAAGTATGTTATGTGTATTTTAACTGTAACTTGAAAGAAGAAGTCTTAGTATTTCATTTAGGTGGCCAAACTTCCATTTACTCTGCTTTTACTTTCTATTTAAACCTCAATGAGTTGAAGATTTTTTATTGTATACACTTAACTATATGTGCTTTTTCATTTGTTTTATATTCTTACTCTCTAAGGAAAGTTGAAGCAGGTGTCTACAGGCATAGTTCACGCCATAATCCAAGGTTTATTGACCTGAGAATGTCTTGGGAAGTTGCAATAATTAAAAAATTCTTAGGAAATGATAATGATAAATATATACACAGAATGGTGTAATCATTACTTCTCAATGTGCACCTGTTGCTGCTAAGTCACTTCAGTCGTGTCCAACTCTGTGCCACCCTATACTCAGCAGCCCACCAGGCTCCCCTGTCCCTGAAATTCTCCAGGCAAGAATACTGGAGTGGATTGCCATTTCCTTCTCCAATGTGCAGCAGTCCTGCCTAAAGAGATAGGGCTGTATCACTTCCCATTTCAACTGCGTGTCCAAAGGAAACATGAAGAGACCTCAGTCTTCCTCAGTCTGAGGGGTTGTACGGAGGAATAATACCAGAGAGGGCTGCACTCCTCACTAGGCTTGATGAAGTTTTACGTGAGCAGCTCTGAGGTTGAAACAGAATAGTGGGAGAAAGGAAAGGAGCTCACTTAGTCTTACACAGCATTTTGGAGATGAAAGGTCACGATCATGAGGAATCAGGAATCCTGCTTGCGTTCCACTATTACGTTGCTGATCTTCATGAATGTGAAGCTATGGGTCACCTGAGAATGACACTGGGCACAGGATAAGTATAAATAACTCTTGTTCTTAAAGGAATCAGCCTGCCAAACTCTTTCAGAGTTCAGTGAAGTAGGTTGTCAGAGCAGAATGACCTCTGACTTTCAGAACACTAAGAGGAAAATCATGGTACTACACCTCCTAGGTCATTATTTAGCATTTCTTATAAGGCAGGTCTAGTAACAGTGAGCTTCTTTCCTTTATCTGAGAAACTTTTTATTTTTCCCTCATTTTTAAAAGACTTTTTTTTACCAGAAATGGTACTTTTATTTGACAATTATTTTTCTTTCATCACTTTGAATATGTCATTCTACCACCATCTTGCCTGTAAAGTTTGTGATGAGAAATACACTGATAATTTTATGAGCCTCCATCATACATGATAAGTCAAATTTATCCTGCTGCTTTCAATATCCTCTACTTGTCTTTTTTTTTTGACCATCTGATTATAATGTGTTTTGTGTTACTCTTTCAGATCAGATCAGTCGCTCAGTCATGTCCGACTCTTTGCAACTCCATGAATCGCAGCACACCAGGCCTCCCTGTCCATCACCAACTCCCGGAGTTCACTGAGACCCATGTCCATCGAGTCAGTGATGCCATCCAGCCATCTCATCCTCTGTCCTCCCCTTCTCCTCCTGCCCCCAATCCCTCCCAGCATCAGAGTCTTTTCCAATGAGTCAACTCTTCGCGTGAGGTGGCCAAAGTTCTGGAGATTCAGCTTTAGCATCATTCCTTCCAAAGAAATCCCAGGGCTGATCTCCTTCAGAATGGAGTGGTTGGATCTCCTTGCAGTCCAAGGGACTCTCAAGAGTCTTCTCCAACACCATAGGTCAAAAGCATCAATTCTTCGGTGCTCAGCCTTCTTCACAGTCCAACTCTCACATCCATACATGACCACAGGAAAAACCATTACCTTGACTAGACGAACCTTTGTTGGCAAAGTAATGTCTCTGCTTTTGAATATGCTATCTGGGTTGGTCATAACTTTCCTTCCAAGGAGTAAGGGTCTTTTAATTTCATTTCTGCAGTCACCATCTCCAGTGATTTTGGAGCCCCCAAAAATAAAGTCTGACATGGTTTCCACTGTTTCCCCATCTATTTCCCATGAAGTGATGGGACTGGATGCCATGATCTTCATGTTCTGAATGTTGAGCTTTAAGCCAACTTTTTCACTTTCCTCTTTCACTTTCATCAAGAGGCTTTTGAGTTCCTCTTCACTTTCTGCCATAAGGGTGGTGTGACTCTCTTTGGACATATCCTAATTAGAATCCATTGAAATTTTTGAATTTGGATGTCCATTTCCTTCTTTAGGTAGGGTGATTTTCAGCCACATTTCTTCAAATAAATGGTCTGCCCCTTTGCCTCTCTCTTTTGGGACTCATAATCTGTATATTGGTCTACTTGGTGGTTTTTTTATAAGTAACTTTGGCTTTCTTAATCTTTTTTTTTTTTTCCACTTTATGCTCCTGTGACTTGAAAATTTCAAATCACTTGTATTGGAGATTGCTGATTCTTTCTTCTCTTTCATCAAATCTGCCTTAAATCCCTTTAGTGACTTTCTTAACTCAGTTATTCTATTCTTTAATTTCAGAATTTTTTAATAGTTTCTATCTGTTAATATTCTCATTGTGTTCATGCATCATTTTCCTGATTTTATTTAGTTTTCAATTTTTGTTTTATTTTAGCTCACTGAACTTCTTTAAGATAGTTATTTGAATTATTTGTCAGGTAATTTATAGATTTTCTTTTTTCAAGAGTCAATTTTAGAGATTTTTGTTGTTGCTGTTCTAGAAATTCTAGGGGCTTCACACCTTTTCTGGAGATGTGTTTTATTGGGGGTTAAGTACATAATTTCCCAATTAGAGAAATTTACTGGATTCTTTTTCAAGAGATCATAATTTCTTCTTCCTTCTGGTATCTGTCTGCACTACTGCAAGTTCTCTGGTGTTGAGATTTTCTATTTTCAGTGGCCTTCAAGCCTCCAAAGTATGCTGATTCCCTGTCAGTTCTCCAAATCAAATGAGATGAAAAACAGTCCCTTGAAAGTGCCTTAATAAGTCATAATGTTAGATATACCTGCCACTCTTCTCTTTCACATTTGATAGATAATCCAACCTATGAGCTGCAAGTTTTCTTCCAATCACACTGAGGTGTGTCTACTTTGAGTAAGTGCTATCATGGATAAAATGCGACATTTCATTGAAATTTTTACCCATTTCAATGTAGCTACTCTTTTTTTTTTTATTTTTTAATTTTCTTTTTTTAAATTAATTAATTTTTTAAATTTTATTTTATTTTTAAACTTTACATAATTGTATTAGTTTTGCCAAATATCAAAATGAATCCGCCACAGGTATACATGTGTTCCCCATCCTGAACCCTCCTCCCTCCTCCCTCCCCATACCATCCCTCTGGGTCATCCCAGTGCACTAGGCCCAAGTATCCAGTATCGTGCATCGAACCTGGATTGGCAACTCATTTCTTACATGATATTTTACATGTTTCAATGCCATTCTCCCAAATCTTTCCACCCTCTCCCTCTCCCACAGAGTCCATAAGACTGTAGCTACTCTTGAATGTGCACTTATCTGGAGTATTATGACTTCTTAAGCAATGCCTAGAGATTTCACAAAGTCTTTTGGTATCAATCACTGTGATTGACAACTTGCATAAATGACTAGAGTACAAGATATAATATTACCTCACTACTACATTACTATTCAAACACTTTCTTCAATTTCTTAAGCTAAGCCAAACTTCTTTGCAGTCAAAATCTTTTTTGAATATGTATGTTGATTTCAGTCAATAGTTAATTAATTTCAAAATATCCATTTCATCTAGGAAACTTACATATATTTTAGTATACTTTGAATTATTAACACTCTTAAAATTTAGGTTATGAAATTAACTCAGCATCTCAATTACTAAACATCTAATTTTTGATTCCTATTATCTGTCATCATTCAGTCACAGAAATGATCAGTCTAGCAGAATACATATTATCACTTAGCTCAAGATTTGTTGATCATTCCTAGTCATTTGAGAGTAATGTTACCATATTGCACTACAAAAGTCCTTTTGCAATTTTTTATTCTTGATCAAAAAAAGACATATTTGGTGATTGGAAGCTAACAATACACATGATAAGGTTATTATTGTTTCAGGAAATGGCTTAAAATAGCATTTGTCAAACTGTTCTTCTCTCCTTTTATTTTTGCAGAGAATAGCAAACAGTTTAACCTTCTTGACTAGAAGAAAATTTGCCAGTCCTCCAAGTTTGTTATTTCTTGCTTCATCCCAATAAACTCTAAAACAAATTAGCTCTTTGTCTTTTGAATTCTTTAATGAGAAATACAATTGATCATCAATGATAAAATACATAAGTGGAATCTTCAAGGTAAAGGAAAGGATTTTCTAATTTAAGATTAATTTACTATTAATTTCTTTAATGTTTAAGCTGTACTTCAAATGAATCCAAATTCAGTGGTTTTTTAATCGTTTCAAAATATGATTTTAGTTTAAAATTTTTGCTGCCTGCCCAGAACCTTGGATTACTTCTGGTAACTCTTCTTGTATTTATATTTTATAATAGCTCAGAGAGTGTCAAAGGGAAGAAGCACTTAGAGCAGTGTTTCCAAACTTAAATGCACAAATACATTTAAGGCAGTTACCTGGTGGTCTTATTAAAAGGAAAGTTCAAATTCAATGAGTCTAGGTAGGACTGAGATTCAGCATTTCTTGTGAGCTATAGGTAATCCCAGTACTTTCGGAATAAACGCAAACTTTTAACTATCAAGGATCTAGTGAATGTTCTAATATTGCTGTGCCGGGAGCCAGCACGGGAGTTCCCACCCATGACAAAGGTCATGCGGAGAGGATCTGACATGCAAAGGCGAATCAGAACTCGAGAGGCCCCCTGGACCTGCCTGAGCATCTACCCCAAAACCAAAATCTGTCTGTTTTACTATTTCACGACTTTCACCAACTCTTCTGACATTAACAGGGGGCTATCCCCAACCACCTTTTCTGTAAGAAAATCAACTTAAAACTCTAGTTAATAAGTCTCCTGGGCATAATAGGTGTGTTTCAATTCAAACCACTCTGATGACTGTCTAGCTTGCCTGACAGGTTTGTTCAGATTCACAGCCTCCCAACCATGAGAGGCATGGGAAGCTTAAGATATTTTAACAATGCAGAGCTTCTCAGAGAGTTAAAATTGTTAAAATAGAACTAGTAGAGGATTTCTTTGTTGAGCTAATGCTTGCTGCCAAGTTTCCATATCCCTTACCTACTGTGTCCCTGGGAATGTATTGATTAATATAGTTGGTGTATAGAAATGTAAGTAGTAGATTTAATGTTTGTAACCTTAGCCCCTTGAGTTAATTCTTTTCTTGTTATAGCCCACCACACTTTTGCCCTATAAGAATACAACTTTATCTAATACTTTCAGAGGGTGGCGCCTGACTTTAGAATAATCACCTTTAGAGAAAAATAAGTTTTCTGAAGAAAGGTCATAAAATGTTAACAGGCCTCCTGGCCATAAGATAATGTAAATCACCTAAAACTTTTGCATATGATAAGTTTGCAGGAAGAAAGCCTGGCTTGGATAAGGATCAAGGACTGCTGACCTTGCATGACTCTACCCCTTCCCCCATTATCCTCTATGCACAACTTAAAGTATAAATACTTTGGAAAATAAAGTGCAGACCTTGCTCACTGAAGCTTGGTCTTCCCATGTCGTTCTTTATCTTTGTTTTTCCTTTTCAGGCTGATCCCCTAGAGCGCAACGGCCCTCTGCATTCACTTTCCTGCCTAGGCTTCTAAGACCCACTCGAGAAGGTGCCTAAGGTGGGGCACCTTCCAGGATTCGAGAGGGCACCTGCGGCCTACGTGAACAGGGCAAGACCTGAGCTGGGGCTTTATTGGCTTTCTGCGTAAACCAAGGAATATCAGCCTCTTTTCTCGCCTCTATTTTTTCAACTGCAAAATTCTTTCCTTATCTCTTTCCTTTTATGTATTCTTTCGCAGTTGCCATCCTCCCAAGGGAATCCCTGGATCCAACCGGGGCTGGACCCCGGCATTGCTGCATCACTGCCTTCCAGTTATGAGACAGCTGAAACTATTCCTAACTTTAAAGACAAATGGAAGATCATCATCTAGGCCTACTACTGAGTGAGTGCTATGTTGCTTTAGTGCAAGGTATATCGAATTTCAAATTTCCTTGTTATCTGATGTTTTTCATGGACTCAGTGGTACTTAACAGAATGACAAAGGTCAGAAAATGTGTTAATTGACTCTTGGAACCTTACCTTTTTACTGCTTTTATCTCACTATTAAGTGACTGAAAAACTTGGAGGTAAATGTTAAATAAAATATTTTATTGCTGAATGATGAGATTTTTTTAATCGGTTGCAAATCCTATTGTGCAAAATTAGTTTATTTTAAGAGGAAGCAAATGACAGCTTTGACTTTTAGTGGGAAGGTGGGGGCAGTGTCTTGTGAATGAACAAATATGTATATGTTGTTTGTGTATATGTGAGAGAGACAGAGAGAGAGAGAGGTGGGGTATAATAATGGAGATTATGAGATTTCATATATATATATATACACACACACATATATATATATGGATAAAAGGATGACTACAATGACATTTTCTTTCTTTCTTTCTTTCTTTTTTTTTTAGTTACTACTAGCAATAAATGCAATTTTTTCTGTGAGAACACATACAGGTGAAAAATGTCACTGTAATATCTGGGATTACTTCTTTGCTGGACCCAAATAGTTTCACTAACAAAGTCCATGGGAGGAAGTTTTTTCTTGCTTTCTACTCTTCGATCTCAAGGGCATACTTTTCTAGACAGTTTTTCTGAGTTGAGGTCACCAATTTCCAGGCTTCAATAAATCAAAAAAGAGTAGGAGGAAAAGAGGCTTAAAGCTCAATGTTCAGAAAACTAAGATCATGGCAACAGGTCCCATCATTTCATGGCAAATAGATGGGGAAACAGTGGAAACAGTGGCTAACTATACTTTTGGGGCCTTCAAAATCACTGCAGATGGTGATTGCAGCCATGAAATTAAAAGATGCTGACTCCTTGGAAGGAAAGTTATGACCAACCTAGACAGCATATTCAAAAGCGGAGACATTACTTTGCCAACAAAGGTCCATCTAGTCAAGGCTATGGTTTTTCCAGTAGTGAAGTATGGATGTGAGAGTTGGACTATAAAGAAAGCTGAGCACTGAAGAATTGATGCTTTTGAACTATGGTGTTGGAGAAGACTCTAGAGAGTCCCTTGGACTGCAAGGAGATCCAACCAGTCCATCCTAAAGGAGATAATTCCTGGATGTTCATTGGAAGGACTGATATTGAAACTGAAACTCCAATACTTTGGCCACTTGATGCAAAGAGCTGACTCATTGGAAAAGACCCTGATGCTGGGAAGGATTGAGGTGGGAGGAGAAAGGGACGACAGAGGATGAGATGGTTGGATGGCATCACGGACTCAATGGACATGATTTTCGGTAGGCTCCAGGAGTTGGTGATGAACAGGGATGCCTGATGTGGTGCAGTTCATAGGGTTGCAAAGAGTGCGACACAACTGAGCGACTGAGCTGAACTGAAGTGATCTAATAGCTGAAATGTGCCTAGTTTTTACAGAATACTTTGCATATTGTTTTATATATGCCACCCTGTGTTATCTCCAGTTTCACTGTCAATGGAAAATAATTCTATACATATCTACCACAGACAATTTACCTGTCATTTAATGATCTCTTCAGAGTAGCGAAATAATAACAGAGGAATATGTAGACATCCATGAGACAAAAACAAATTAAAACTCATAAAACAGAAACCTTGCTGTGTGACTAAACGGACAAGACAAATACTTGAGGGATTATGTAGTGGCTCAGTTCAGTTGAGTTCAGTCGCTCAGTCGTGTCCGACTCTGCAACCCCATGAATCTCAGCACGCCAGGCCTCCCTGTCCATCACAAACACCCGGAGTTCACTCAGACTCATGTCCATCGAGTCAGTGATGCCATCCAGCCATCTCATCCTCTGTCCTCCCCTTCTCCTCCTGCCTGAAATCCCTCCCAGCATCAGAGTCTTTTCCAATGAGTCAGCTCTTCACATGAGTTGGCCAAAGTACTGGAGTTTCAACTTCAGCATCATTCCCTCCAAAGTAATCCCAGGGCTGACCTCCTTCAGAATGGACTGGTTGGATCTCCTTGCAGTCCAAGGGACTCTCAAGTGTCTTCTCCAACACCACAGTTCAAAAGCATCAATTCTTCAGCGCTCAGCCTTCTTCACAGTCCAACTCTCACATCCATACATGACCACTGGAAAAACCATAGCCTTGACTAGATGGACCTTTGTTGGCAAAGTAATGTCTCTGCTTTTGAATATGCTATCTAGGTTGGTCATAACTTTCCTTCCAAGGAGTAAGCGTCTTTTAATTTCATGGCTGCAGTCACCATCTGCAGAGATTTTGGAGCCCCCAAAAATCAAGTCTGACACTGTTTCCACTGTTTCCCCATCTATTTCCCATGAAGTGATGGGACTGGATGCCATGATCTTCGTTTTCTGAATGTTGAGCTTTAAGCCAAGTTTTTCACTCTCCACTTTCATTTTCGTCAAGAGGCTTTTGAGTTCCTCTTCACTTTCTGCCATAAGGGTGGTGTAATCTGCATATCTGAGGTTATTGATATTTCTCCTGGCAATCTTGATTCCAGCTTGTGTTTCTTCCAGTCCAGCGTTTCTCATGATGCACTCTGCATAGAAGTTAAATAAGCAGGGTGACAATATACAGCCTTGAAGTACTCCTTTTCCTATTTGGAACCAGTCTGTTGTCCCATGTCCAGTTCTAACTGTTGCTTCCTGACCTGCATACAGATTTCTCAAGAGGCAGATCAGGTGGTCTGGTATTCCCATCTCTTTCAGAATTTTCCACATTTGATTGTGATCCACACAGTCAAAGGCTTTGGCATAGTCAAAAGAGCAGAAATAGATGTTTTTCTGGAACTCTCTTATTTTTCCGATGATCCAGCAGATGTTGGAAATTTGATCTCTGGTTCCTCTGTCTTTTCTAAAACCAGCTTGAACATCAGGAAGTTCATGGTTCACATATTGCTGAATCGTGGCTTGGAGAATTTTGAGCATTACTTTACTAGCATGTGAGATGAGTATAATTGTGTGGTAGTTTGAGCATTCTTTGGCATTGCCTTTCTTTGGGATTAGAATGAAAACTGACCTTTTCCAGTCCTGTGGCCACTGCCAAGTTTTCTAAATTTGCTGGCATATTGAGTGCAGCACTTTCACAGCATCATCTTCCAGGATTTGAAATAGTTCAACTGGAATTCCATCACCTCCACTAGCTTTGTTTGTAGTGATGCTTTCTAAGGCCCACTTGACTTCACATTCCAGAATGTCTGGCTCTAGGTCAGTTATCAGATCATCATGATTATCTGGGTCGTGAAGATCTTTTTGTACAGTTCTTCTGTGTATTCTTGCCACCTCTTCTTGATATCTTCTGCTTCTGTTAGGTCCAAACCATTTCTGTCCTTAATCGAGCCCATCTTTGCATGAAATGTTCCCTTGGTATCTCTAAATTTCTTGAAGAGATCTCTAGTCTTTCCCATTCTGTTGTTTTCCTCTATTTCTTTGCATTGATCACTGAAGAAGGCTTTCTTATCTCTCCTTGCTATTCTTTGGAACTCTTCATTCAGATGCTTATATCTTTCCTTTTCTCCTTTGCTTTTCACTTCTCTTCTTTTCACAGCTATTTGTAAGGCCTCCTCAGACAGCCAGTTTGCTTTTTTGCATTTCTTTTCCATGGGGATGGTCTTGATCCCTGTCTCCTGTACAATGTCACGAACCTCCGTCCATAGTTCATCAGGCACTCTATCTATCAGATCTAGTCCCTTAAATCTATTTCTCACTTCCACTGTATAATCATACGGGATTTAATTTAGGTCATACCTGAATGGTCTAGTGGTTTTCCCTACTGTCTTCAATTTAAGTCTGAATTTGGTAATAAGGAGTTCATGATCTGAGCCACAGTCAGCTCTTGGTCTTGTTTTTGTTGACTGTATAGAGCTTCTCCATCTTTGGCTGCAAAGAATATTATCAATCTGATTTCAGTGTTGACCATCTGGTGATGCTAGCTTTGCTTAAAGTTAGTTAATGAATATCTTGGAGAACAGTGGAGAATAGGTCTGATAAGAAACATCAGGAACATAGTTTTGGGCTTTAAAATTTAAATAGTTGATGCACAGCCTATTTAAAATAAATGAACCTTGTATTCTATTTAGATTAAATGTAAGGAGTTAAAATAATTTGGTTATATAATACAAATGCAACTTATAGGATATGTGATTATATGTGTAACTAACCTTATTTACAGATTTTTGTCTTTAAGGTGAGACAATACTATCAGTCTCAATGTAGTAAGAATTACATGAGATGAAACATGTAGAAAATTAAGCATAGTGCTTTCCATACAGAAAATGCTGAATTAATATTGTCAGACCAACAGCAAGGATGATGATGATGATGACAAAAGTATTTTCTTAATTTGGACGCCCCTGGAAGCAGAGTGGGAAAAGGAGATGAAAGGTAAAAAAAAAAAAAAAAAAAAAAAATCACCTGAAATTTTTGCATTAATGGATTAGTTACTGTCCTGAACAACTGAATTTCATTCTTCCTGGGTAGTCATCTGGGATCATGTAGTATCTGCCTTCTGAGAAGATGGAAAATTGGAGATATTTATCATCGACTACTGTCCTCCATCTGTTGAAGTTTTGGGGGAGCAGACTTTTATATACTCCCAAATTCCTGAATGTGCATGCTCACAGCTGAGCAACCCTCAGTCCTTTGGTGAATAGCTCCAGATAGCAAAAAAAAAACAAAACAAAAAAACAAAAAACTGATACACAGTGGCTTGATGTGGAACACTAGCCACATGCAAGAAACTCTCCATCATAATAGCATTCAGACCAGATCAGTCAAAGGGCTATGGCATGAGATGATAATTATTTCCTCAAACTCATAGTGGAAATTAATACTGGATACTTTGCTTATGAAACTTATGTAATACTATTTATGTCTTAAATATATTTTTTCTTCTGTTTTAGTCAGTATAATCTCCATGTCTCTCCATAACTGCCCTCGTTTACCCTTGAAACAGATGTGGTTTTCCACTCTTGAACTCTTTGCAGAAATATACTGCATTCCTGTTGCAGAAACCTTTCTCTTATGACACTTCTCAGTTTCCACTAGCCTTATGGTTACTTGCAAAAATATGTTAAGGTAGTAATTACGCTACTGGGTGTACACTATTCAACAGGTAATACTCGTTTTCAACATTAAATTTAATCTAAAAACTTATCCAAGGCAGAGTTTACAAATAGGGGAATTTAGACTTGAGTTGAATAATTATCACACAGATCACTACATCAATGTGAAGTGTTGATACTATTAAGTATGGCTGAGTCCAAACTCTGGTTGGTCTTTAATCACCACATTAGAGGCCACAAATGAAACAAGGCCATGGGCTTGGCAAGAAGCACAAATTAAGGTAATCAGGTTAGGTGGGAATAGGGAAAATGGGAGCACATATAAATGTAACAGTATGGACTTTGTTCCAGGTAATCATTCTGTGTAAATTCAGGTAAGGGAGGACTACATTCCACAATTTTATTTGAAATCTTTTAAGTTTTCAAATGTTCAACTCTTTGAGACCCCATGGACTATACAGTCCATGGAATTCTCCAGGCCAGAACACTGGAGTGGGTAGCCTCTCCCTTCTCCAGGGGATCTTCTCAACCCAGAGATAGAATCCAGGTCTTCCACATTGCAGGCAGATTCTTTACCATCTGAGGCACAAGGGAAGCCCTTTTAAGTTTTAACTTCTGATAAATAACCAATGTCAAAAGAAAGTATATCTGTGAAAGTCAGAAAATCTCAAAATCTGTGCTCATGATGGAGTCTGTGAAAGCCACCATTTTTGTAAAAGGGAATCAACAATGCCCATATTAATTTTATGGTTGCTCTAAAAAAGTATCATAAACAAGGAGGCTCAAAACTGAGATTTAGTCTCTTACACTTTTGGATCCTGTCTGAAGCCAAAGCACCAGAAGAGCCATGCTCTCCCTGACAGCTTCTGGGTGTTTATGATAGCCCTTGGTGTTCCTTGGTTTACAGGTGCATGATGCTAATCTTTGCTTTCAGTATGTTACTTCTGCCTCCTCTCTGTGTATCTCTATTTTCATGTGTTCTGTCTATCTCTGTCCCTGAGTCTCCTTTCTTTTTAAAAGTCACTAGTCATATTGAATTAAATGCCCAACTTAATCCAATATGATTTCATGTTAACTACATACGTTGGCAGAAATACTTTTTCCAAATGAAAGCACCCACCTTCTGTCGGTTAGAACTGCAATATATATTTCTTTGATATACCATTCAACCCATAAGCCTAGTTTACAGGGTTGTCATAAGGTCATAAACAGTTATTCTTTGGATTTATCCAGTCTGAGGCATGTCACATTTCCTCATCCAGTGGATTCATTTGTCCTTCATTCTGAAAAAAATATTTTTAAATATCTTCTTTCTTCCATTTATTCAATTATGACTTTCTAGGATTTTAATCATATATATATATATATATGTGTGTGTGTGTGTAAGAATTTCTCATTCAATGCTTCTTATCTCTGAATCCTTATTTAAAATTTTCTAGCTCCTCCTCTCTTTCTATTGTATTCTGAATAAACTGTGTGTCTCCAGATCATTTATATTTTCATGAATTTTGTATGTCTTCCTTTTAAACTATCTATTATTAATTGTAATTGATACATGGCTCATATATATTTCATTTTAATGAAATTTTTCTGATTTATAGTTGTTCAGTCACCAAGTTGTGTCCAACTCTTCATGACCCTGTGGGCTATAGCACGCCAGGCTTCCCTGTCTCCCACCATCTCCTGGAGTTTGCCCAAGTTCATGTCCATGAACTCTGATGCTTTCAAACTGTGGTGCGGGAGAAGACCCTTGAGAGTAAGGAGATCAAACCAGTAAATCTAAATGTAAATCAACCCTGAAGACTCATTGGAATGACTGATGCTGAAGCTGAAGCTCCAATACTTTGGCCACCTGATGCAAACAGTCAACTCATTGGAAAGACCCTCATGCTGGGAAAGATTAAAGGCAGAAGGAGAAAAGGGCAACAGAGCATGAGAAGGTTGAATGGCATCACCAGTTGTTCGGATTATTCCTTATTATAAAATAATCACTTTCCCCACCTTTATCTGTTTGTCTCATACACTTCCATTCTGTGCTCTATATATATTAGTCCAGCATCTTC
The DNA here is from genome assembly GCF_032452875.1 of Bos javanicus. NCBI lineage: Eukaryota > Metazoa > Chordata > Mammalia > Artiodactyla > Bovidae > Bos > Bos javanicus. The sequence goes on from NC_083882.1 coordinate 3,209,822, forward strand.
ATATTCTTATGAACATACATTTGCAGTTTCTTGTATCTGCTGATATATAGTCTCACAGTGACTTGCTTTTTGGTGAGTTTATAAACTTCACCTGTCAGTATACTTCCTATTTTGAATAGACAATTTGATGGCCAAACTTGGAAAAGAATTCCTTCTACTTTTGCTGTCATGTGATAAAATCATTTATAAGGCCTCATACATTCCTCCTCAAAGATTTGGCCCTTGGGTACCTTGTAGAGGTTCTATAAGTCAGTATTTTCATATACTGTTGAAATAGAAATCTGATACAAGAAGACCACACTCATGTTTGTTGCCAGTCCAGGCAAGCACTTTGGTGTTCCACTCCACTTCACATTTACAGCTTCTTTTCACAGCCAAACCTAACTCCCATGTTTTCCCATCCCAACTCATGGCATGAATGCCCTGGCTACTCAAGGCCCATCTTCTGATTCATATGTGAGCAGCAATGTCTCAAAAAACAGGTACCACTAAATTCTTAATGCTGTAAAATGTGGGGGTCTCAGAGAGTTTCTATTTATTTTTGATACTAGATTAGGACATTGAGTAGTGCTATTCAATAGAGGATATATATCAAAATCATCTAGGATTATTTTTATATATTCATAACTCTGAGCCTCACTCTTAGAGATTTTGATTCAATAATATGAAGTAAACTTGAATATCAGTATTTTCAAGAGTCTTCACTAGTAGAACCAATGTAGGTTAAGTACCCATTCCAAATTTATTTCTCCTTAAGTATTCAATACAGAATAACTACTTTGGAGGTGTGCTTATGTGACTCTCTTACTCAACAAGTTACATTGGCTCTCTATTGCCTATCACATGAGTTTAAATTCCCCATTGAGGCTGAGTGTTATAAATCATCATATCTAGATTCAGCCTATTTCTCAAAATACACTTCATGCTTATCAAACAACAACAACAAAAAACTTTGATTCATACAAAATTTTTTTTTTTTAAATTCCCTTCTTTCTTGATTTTGGACTTGAAATTTTATTTATGTTTTTCTCCTCATTGGGTTGGGCTTCCCTGGTGGTGCAGATGGTAAAGAATCTGCCTGCAAAGCAGGAGACCCGGGTTTGATCCCTGCGTGGGGAAGATGCCTTGGAGAAGGGAATGGCCACCAGCTTCAGTATTCCTGCCTGGAAAATTCCATGGACAGAGGGAATTGGTGCACTACAGTCCATGGGGTTGCAGAATCAGACATAACTGAATGACTAACATTCCTCTCTTCATTGGATTTCCCTGTTTTCACATTTCTACTCTTTATAGTTTTTCAAAAAAAATCATGGACTTCAGAGTTAAAAAATCAAATTAACTTGTTACTCATGGGCTCTGCTATTGACAAAGATATCTATCTACTCAGAACATCAGTTTCTGATCTTTAAAATTGGCAATAATTTTTCAGTACTGTTCAACATTTGAAAGGACCTATCTTGGTACCTGAAACACAGTAATGTCTTAATAAATAAGCTATTTATTCTCTCTCCTCCATTACCAATCTGAAAACTCTCTCTCTCCAGCCTGTGCACTCTGCCCTGAATGTTCTAGGCCATATATAATTGACTCTTTTTTGATACAGCCAAGTATTTTAACTTATGCCCTCATTTATTATCACTTATCAGTGATAATTTAATCTCTCAAAATTATCTTCAGTCCCATAAGAATAAGGTCATAGTTCTATCCTCTGCTTTTATAGTCCATATTTCCCAAGGAGTCCAGGTTAGAGCAAAATACATCACATAGAGCAAGTATTGAATGGGAAGGAAAGCTGGCTTGTCACTCAAGTTCTACAATTTATTGTCAAGTCTCTGAATCAACTGTTTACATGATTTTCTTGTTTATAGAATAGAGTCAATGCTTATTTAACCTAACTTATACAGTTGCTATGACAGGCTATAAAATAAAGCATGTGAATAATTTAGTGTATTTTGACATTACTTTGCTTTTGATATATAGTTCATGACTACTGTAGATGGGAGGCATTGTAGCATAGTTTTTACACATACTATGCTATCATACAAAATACTAATAATTATGAACGTCTCTATACAAATGAGAAAATCGAAAATAAAAAGTATTACATAAATATCCAAGATTGACAGCTAATAAATAGAAGTTGATCCCAAGGCTAATGAATCTCAATAAGCTATATAGAAGGGAAAGTTTTAGGCAAAGAATAAATAAAATAACATGTTATGTTGATTACTGGTCTAATATGTATTAATCACAAGGTCCTAGAAATATAAAGAAAAGAGAAAGATAAACTGAGAGGGAAAATGGATTTCTAAGGGATAAAAATGGCACAACCAGAACACAAGCACAGGGATCTTCTGTCTTCTGTGTAGAAGCTTCTTGTGTTAACTAGTTTTATTAAAATGATACTGTTGCACATGCTATCACAGGAGAATTTTAAAATCAATATGCTTCCTTTAAAACACTACTTACAACTAGACTGCTATATGAATTTATTTTAAGATGATTTTATATATTTAAAATTCTATGCATTCCAGTGCTCTTGCCTGGAAAATCCCATGGACGGAGAACCCTGGCAGGCTGCAGTCCATGGGGTCATGAAGAGTTGGACACGACTGAGAGACTTCACTTTCACTTTTCACTTTCACACATTGCAGAAGGAAATGGCAACCCACTCTAGTATTCTTGTCTGGAGAATCCCAGGGATGGGGGAGCCTGGTGGGCTGCCGTCCATGGGGTCTCACAGAGTCAGACATGACTGAAGTGGCTTAGCAGCAGCAGCAGCAGCATTGCTATTATCTAGGAACATATCCTAGTTTCTAAATTGATCATCTCTAGAAATTATTCCCATGAATTATTTCCTTTCTGTCTACAAATCCTAATCCAATTGTAGATAATTCCATTTCAGTCAGTATAGGAACCTCTTTCTTTTCCCAGTTTTTTTTTTTTTTCCTACTTTTGTGGAGCGTGATAGAGTATGTGCAGAAAAACAAGAAAAGAAAATGTTTTCTAGTCTATCATTACAACAACTGATTTCAGTTTTTAGAATTCAATTTTTTGCAGTACAATTTATATAAAAATAAAGTATATCTCTTTTAATCACACTCTTTAAGTGTGATTGTTAATGACAAATATATATTACAGTATATAACACCATCCCAATCAAGATGCAAAACATTTCCATCCATTGCCCTATAAAGTCAACTTAACGCCCTTTGCACTCAATTTCCTTCCACCCCATCCTCAGGCAATTAGTGATTTGATTTCTATTACAGCAAATTAGTTTTCTCTATTCTAGAACTTTATGTGATTGAAATCATAGGTATATATTATATTATGTAAGGGTTATTTTCATTATAAAAATTTTCATTCATGGTTCTGCATGTATCAGTCATTTATTATTTTTTTTTTTTATTGTTGAGTAGTATACCAGTATTTGCATAAAATGCAATTTGTTTACTCAGACATGTTCCTATAATGGGCATTTGAGGCATTTCGAGTTTTTTGAATCTTCCTTTTTGAGACAACAGTGGATCCATGTTATGTGAGTCTCTACTTAGCTTTGGGGATCAATGGAATCATCAAATAGATTATGTTCTAAGAGTTCTACATTATCAAGCATATCTGAGAATATCTGAGAATATCTACATTCTCAAGAGTATCTGTGGCTTGGATGCCACATGAGCATGCTTCCACTCAGTGACGTGTGTCCCTGGCTTGTGAAGAAACCCTCATGTTAAACCCTTAAGGTAATTAAGAAATAACTAAACAAATAAATACAAATGTTGACTAGAATAAATGTTCATGCAATTTCTTCTTACTACTCTGCAACACGTCTCCCTATGTCAAGGAGCACAAGATTGTGCTGCAATTAGATTGAATAAGAAAGCAAAGTAGAAAAAATAAAAATTACACTGAGGAAAACCTGGATTAAAATCTACATGGTGAATTTTATTCTAATAAAATGTTTGATACAGCCTAGACTAAAGGGAGCAAAACTGGTGCCCACATGTTAAAAAGCAAGTTTGTTTTTAATTGTACAGAGCTTTAAAACAATAGTGATAAAGTTATTAATATTCACTTTCAATATTACATGCATAGGCACAGACACACTGAATGTTTTGGTAACTCTGGGTCATTATTTTATTAAGATAATAATTCCAAGAGTATTTCATTTGAATTTGAATCTAATTTTATTTTATACTGAAGTATCAGTTCAGTTCAGTTCAGTTCATTTCAGTCACTCAGTCGTGTCCGACTCTTTGCGACCACATGAATTGTGGTACGCCAGATCTCGCTGTCCATCACCAACTCCCGGAGTTCACTCAAACTCATTTCCATTGAGTCGGTGATGCTATCCAGCCATCTCATTCTCTGTCATCCCCTTCTCCTCCTGCCTCCAACCCCTCCAGCATCAGAGTGTTTTACAATGAGTCAACTATTTGCATGAGGTGGCCAAAGTATTGGAATTTAAGATTTCACATCAGTCCTTCCAAAAAACACCCAGGACTGATCTCCTTTAGAATAGACTGATTGGATCTCCTTGCAGTCCTATGGACTCTCAATAGTCTTTTCCAACACCACAGTTCAAAACCTCAATTCTTCTGCACTCAGCTTTCTTCACAATCCAACTCTCACATCCATACATGACCACTGGAGAAACCATAGCCTTGACTAGATGGACTTTTGTTGGCAAAGTAATGTCTCTGCTTTTGATATGCTATCTAGGTTGGTCATAACTTTCCTTCCAAGGAGTAAGTGTCTTTTAATTTCATGGCTACAATAACCATCTACAGTGATTTTGGAACCCCCAAAAATAAAGTCTGACACTGTTTCCACTGTTTCCCCATCTATTTACCATGAAGTGATGGAACCAGATGCCATGATCTTAGTTTTCTGAATGTTGAGCTTTAAGCCAATTTTTTCACTTTCCTCTTTTACTTTCATCAAGAGGCTTTTTAATTCTTCTTCACTTCCTGCCATAAGGGTGGTGTCATCTGCATATCTGAGGTTATTGACATTTCTCCCAGCTTGTGCTTCTTCCAGCCCAGCATTTCTCATGATGTACTCAGCATAGAAGTTAAATAAGCAGGGTGACAATATACAGCCTTGATGTACTCCTTTTCCTATTTGGAATCAGTCTGTTATCCATGTTCAGTTCTAATTTTGCTTCCTGACCTGCCTCTCAAGAGGCAGGTTAAGTGGTCTGGTATTCCCATCTCTTTCAGGATTCTCCACAGTTTATTGTGATCCACAACAGTCAAAGGCTTTGGCATAGTCAAAAGAGCATAAATAGATGTTTTTCTGGAACTCTCTTATTTTTCCTATGATCCAGTGGATGTTGGCAATTTGATCTCTGGTTCCTCTGCCTTTTCTAAAACCAGCTTGAACATCTGGAAGTTCACAGTTCACGTAATACTGAAGTCTGGCTTGGAGAATTTTGAGCATTACTTTACTAGAATGTGAGATGAGTGCAATTGTGCAGTAGTTTGAGCATTCTTTGGCATTGCCTTTCTTTGGGACTGGAATGAAAGCTGACCTTTTCCAGTCCTGTGGCCACTGGTGAATTTTCCAAATTTGCTGGCATATTGAGTGCAGCACTTTCACAGCATCATCTTCCAGGATTTGAAATAACTCAACTGGAAGTCCATCACCTCCACTAGCTTTGTTCATAGTGATGCGTTCTAAAGCCCACTTGACTTCACATTCCAGGATGTCTGGCTCTAGATGAATGATCAAACTATCGTGATTATCTTAGTCATGAAGATCTTTTTTGTACAGTTCTTCTGTGTATTCTTGCCACCTCTTCTTAATATAGTCTGCTTCTGTTAGGTCCATACCATTTCGTCCTTTATCAAGCCCATATTTGCATGAAATGCTCCTTTGGTAGCTCTAATTTTCTTGAAGAGATCTCTAGTCTTTCCCATTCTGTTGTTTTCCTCTATTTCTTTGCATTGATCACTCAGGAAGGCTTTCTTATCTCTCCTTGCTATTCTTGGAACTCTGCATTCAGATGCTTATATCTTTCCTTTTCTCCTTTGCTTTTCACTTCTCTTCTTTTCACAGCTATTTGTAAGGCCTCCCCAGACAGCCATTTTGCTTTTTTGCATTTCTTTTCCATGGGGATGGTCTTGATCCCTGTCTCTTGTACAATGTCACAAACCTCAAAATGTCATAGTTCATCAAAAACACTATCTATCAGATCTAGGCCCTTACATCTGTTTCTCACTTCCACTGTAGAATCATAAGAGATTTGATTTAGGTCATACCTGAATGGTCTAATGGTTTTCCTTACTTTCTTCTATTTAAGTCTGAATTTGGCAATAAGGATTTCATGATCTGAGCCACAGTCAACTCCCAGTCTTGTTTTTGCTGACTGTATAGAGCTTCTTCATCTTTTGCTGCAAAGAATATAATCAATCTGATTTCGATGTTGACCATCTGGTGATGTCCATGTGTAGGGTCTTCTCTTGTGTTGTTGGAAGAGGGTGTTTGCTATGACCAGTGCATTATCTTGGCAAAACTCTATTACCCTTTGCCCTGCTTCATTCTGTGTTCCAAGGCCAAATTTGCCTGTTACTCCAGGTGTTTCTTGACTTCCTACTTTTGCATTTCAGTCCCCTATAAAGAAAATGATATCTTTTTTGGGTGTTAATTCTAAAAGGTGTTGTAGGTCTTCATAGAACCATTCAACTTCAGCTTCTTCAGCATTACTGGTTGGGGCATAGGCTTGGATTACTGTGATATTGAATGGTTTGCCTTGGAAATGAACAGAGTTCATTCTGTCATTTTTGAGATTGCATCCAAGTACTGCATTTAGGACTCTTTTGTTGAGCATGGTGGCTACTCCATTTCTTCTAAGGGATTCTTGTCCACAGTAGTAGATATAATTGTCATCTGAGTTAAATTTACTCATTCCAGTCCATTGTAGTTTGCTGATTCCTAGAATGTCGACATTCACTCTTGCCATCTCCTGCTTGTCCACTTCCAATTTGCTTTGATTCATGGACTTGACATTCCAGGTTCCTATGCAATATTGCTCTTTACAGCATCGGACCTTGCTTCTATCACCAGTCACATCCACAACTCAGTATTGTTTTTGCTTTGACTCCATCCCTTCATTCTTTCTGGAGTTATTTCTCCACTGATTTCCAGTAGCATATTGGGTACCTACCTACCTGGGGAGTTCCTCTTTCAGTATCCTATCATTTTGCCTCTTCATACTGTTCATGGGGTTCTCAAGGCAAGAATACTGAAGTGGTTTGCCATTCCCTTCTCCAGTGGACCACGTTCTGTCAGACCTCTCCACCATGACCTGCCAGTCTTGGGTGGCCCCACACGGCATGGCTTAGTTACATTGAGTTAGACAAGGCTGTGGTGCATGTGATTAGATTGACTAGTTTTCTGTGATTATGATTTCAGTGTGTCTGCCCTCTGATGCCTCTCGCAACACCTACCGTCTTACTTGGATTTCTCTTACCTTGGACGTGGGCTGTCTTTTCAGGGCTGCTCTAGCAAAGCACAGCTGCTGCTCCTTACCTTGGACAAGGGTATCCTCTCACAGTCACCCCTACTGACCTTGAATGTAGAGTAGCTCCTCTAGGCCCTCCTGCGCCCATGCAGCTACCGCTCCTTGGATGTGGGGTTGCTCCTCTTGGCTGCTGCCCCTGACCTCGGATGTAGGATAGCTCTTCTTGGCCGCTCCAAAAAGGCTTGTGGGCCAGGAGGACGCAGCCCGGGAGATATGCTGCTTCAGATTCTGCTTTAGCCAGGAGCCCGAAGCCGAGGCCCTGCCTGGCCCCTGGCCCTGTTTGCAGCTGCTGAGCCGGGTGGCTGTACTCTTTCCTGTGCTCTGGCCTGGTGGCTTTCAGGCGCACTACAGCGGTGAGTGGGCCTGGCGCCCTCGGCAGTGGTGCAGGGACATGACGCAGCGCTACCCTGCTAGGTGGGTCGATGGCCCCTTGGCCTCGGCCTTGGTGGCGCCTGCGAGAGTTTTCTCTGGCAGCTCTCCAGGTGGATATTGGAGTATAGTTATTTAAATGTTGCATTCGTTTCAGGTGATTTAGTTATACATAAACATGTATCTCGGAGAAGGCAATGACACCCCACTCCAGTACTCTTGCCTGGAAACTCCCATGGACAGAGAAGCCTGGTAGGCTGCCGTCCACGGGGTCGCTAAGAGTCAGACACGGGACACGACTGAGCGACTTCACTTTTCACTTTCCTGCATTGGAGAAGGAAATGGCAACCTACTTCAGTGTTCTTGCCTGGAGAAGCCCAGGGACTGGGGAGCCTGGTGGGCTGCCGTTTGTGGAGTTGCACAGAGTCGGACACAACTGAAGCGACTTAGCAGCAGCAGCAGTGGCAGCAGCGTACATATATCTGGGATTCCCTGGTGGCTCAAAAGGTAAAGAAGCTGCCAAATCTGCCGGCAATGCTGAAGACCTGGTTCAATCCCTGGGCCTGGAAGAATCCCTGGAGAAGGGGATGGCAAATCACTTGAGTATTCTTGCCTGAAGAATTCCATGGACAGAAGAGCCTGGGAAGCTACAGTCCATGGAGTAGCAAAGAGTCAGACACGACTGAGCAGCTTTCACACGCACACACACACACACAAACACACACATACATATAACAGCAGATTCCTAATTTATCCTTGCACCTCATACTTCCCCTTTGATAAACAATAAGTTTACTTTCCAAGCTGTTTCTGTTTTGGAAATGTTTATTTGTATCAGTTTTAAATTCCACATATCAGTTCAGTTCAGTTCAGTTGCTCAGTCATGTGTGACTCTTTGCGACACCATGGACTGCAGCACTTTAGGCTTCCCTGTCCATCACCAACTCAAGGGGTTTACTCAAACTAGTGTGCATCGAGTTGGTGATGCCAAACAACCATCTCATCCTCTGTTGTCCCCTTCTCCTCCTGCCTTCAATCTTTCCCAGCATCAGGGTCTTTTCCAAGGAGTCAGTTCTTTACATCAGGTGGCCAAATATTGGAGTTTCAGCTTAAGCATCAGGCTATACAATGTATATTCAGGAGTGATTTCCTTTAGGATTGACAGATTGGACCTCCTTGCAGTCCAAGGGCTTCTCAAGCATCTTGTCCAATACTACAGTTCAAAAGCATCAATTCTTCAGTGTTCAGCTTTCTGCATTGGTAATTTCATTCAACCATCTCATCCTCTGTCATCCACTTCTCCCTCTGCCCTCAATCTTTCTCAGCATCAGGATCTTTTCAAGTGAGTCAGCTCTTCGCATTAGGTGGCCAAAGTATTGGAGTTTCAGCTTCAACATCAGTCCTTCCAATGAACATCCAGGACTGATCTCCTTTAGGATGGACTGGTTGGATCTTCTTGCAGTCCAAGGGACTCTCAAGAGTCTTCCCCAATACCACAGTTCAAAAGCATCAATTCTTCAGCATTCAGCTTTCTTTATAGTCCAACTCTTACATCCATACATGACAATTGGAAAAACCATAGCCTTGACTAGATGGAACTTTGTTGTCAACGTTATGTCTCTCCTTTTTAATATACTGTTCAGGTTGGTCATAACTTTCCTTCCAAGGAATCAGCATCTTTTAATTTCATGGCTGCAATCACCGTGTGCAGTGATTTTGAAGCCCAGAAAAATAAAGTCTTCCACTGTTTCCCCATCTATTTGCCATGAAGTGATGAGACAGGATGCCATGATCTTATTTTTCTGAATGTTGAGCTTTAAGCCAACTTTTTCACTCTCCTCTTTCACTTTCCTCAAGAGGGTCTTTAGTTCTTCTTCACTTTCTGCCATAAGGGTGCTATCATCTGCATATCCGAGGTTATTGATATTTCTCCTGGCAATCTTGATTCCAGCTTGTGCTTCTTCCAGCCCGGAGTTTCTCATGATGTACTCTGCATAGAAGTTAAATAAGCAGGGTGAAAGTATAGAGCCTTGATGTACTCCTTTCCTGATTTGGAACCAGTCTGTTGTTCCATATCTAGTTAACTATTTCTTCCTCATCTGCATACAGATTTCTCAGGAGGCAGGTAAGGTAGTCTGATATTCCCATCTCTTTAAGAATTTTCCACAGTTCGTTGTGAATCATACAGTCAAAGTCATCGGCATAGTCAATAAAGCAGAAGTAGATGTTTTTCTGGAACTCTCTTGTTTTATCTATGATCCATCAAATGTTGGCAATTTGATCTCTGGTTTCTCTGCCTTTTCTAAATCCAGCTTGAACATCTGGAACCTCATGGTTCACAAACTGTTGAAGGCTGGCTTGGAGAATTTTGAGCATTACTTTGCTAGCATGTGAGATGAGTGCAATTGTGCAGTAGTTTGAACATTCTTTGTCATTGCCTTTCTTGGGATTGGAATGAAAACTGACCTTTTCCAGTCCTGCGGCATCTGTTGAGTTTTTCAAATTTGCTGGCTTATTGAGTGCAGCACTTTAAAACATCATCTTTTTAGGATTTAAAATAACTCAGCTGAATTCCATCTGCTCCACTAGCTTTGTTTGCAGCGATGCTTCCTAAGGCCCATTACGGATTCCACACATAAGTAGTATCAAATGATATTTGTCTTTCTCTGTCTGATTTCCTTTACATAGTATGATAACTTCTAGGTCCATCCCTGTTGCTGCAAATGTCATTATATCATTCCTTTTATGGTTGAGTGATATTTCATCACCTTTGTACCACATCTGTATCCATTTCTTGTTTAGGTTGTCTGCATGTCTTTATATGTATCACATCTTCTTTATCCATCCTTCCCCCCCCCCCCTTAGGTTGTTTACATATCTTAGCTATTGTGAATAGCACTGCAATGAACATTGGAGTGCAGGTAACTTTTTAAATTATGGTTTTCTCTGGATATATGCCCAGGACTGTATGCCAAATCATATGGTAGTTCTAGTTTAAGTTTTATAAAGAATCCCCATACTGTTCTCCATAGTGGTTCTACCGATTTATATTCCCTGAAAGTATTTTCAGTAAGTAAAGTGATAAGCGTGAAGGCCTAATATCTGTGCATTGTTACTAGCCTTTTTTCATCAAATATATGTAAAACAAATTGGCCACATTGAGTTTATTTCTGGGATAATTATTTGTACATGTGTTTACAAAAGCAATGACTTCTTGTGCCTTTCCAGACTCCACTGTTTTCAGTATTGATTAGTTTTCCAAAACTCATAACCTACTTCCCTAATTAATTTATCCTCTTTAGTACTTACTGCATCTAACATTCTGAACATCCTAGTTACACATGTTGAGTTTCATGTTTGTCTTTTCATATTCAATGTGAGGACATAGGGGCAAGGGACCATCGTCTGTTTTGTCTCAACTCTGGCAGCTAGGACAGTTTGATATGAAGGCCATCCATATATATTTTCTAAATGAATGAATAAGTGAGATGTACAAAAGACAAAATTAAAAGGAAGACCTGCAGATAATTAAGCTTGGCTATTTTTCTAGTGTGAAATACTTACATTAAAAAGAATAACACCACTTATTGTCTGCTTATCATGTGTCAGGAAATGTCATATGAAGTTTCCACACTTTCATTCAGTTAATGCTCAAATCCATGTAGGCATTCACTATTAATTAAAGTATTTTACAAATAAAGGAAATAAGGCATGAAAAAGTTCAATACCTTACCCAAGAACAGAGAGTTAAAATGCCAAGTCTCAGATTCTAAGTGCAAAGCTTGTGCTTTTATCTCTACAGTGTTCTTAAAAACAGAGGCTCTTAAAAAGGAAGAGTGTTACATTTGATTCCAGTGAAAAATATTTCCTTCCTAAAAGCAGAACATGTAGGGAATTCTTTCATTAGAACTTTTAGGAAGCTTCCTTCCTAAAAGCTCATAGGGACACATAGCCCCCAGGACACAATCCAGAGCCATGGAGTGGGGGGAATGGGTCATAGTAGTTTAACTTCTCCAGAGACTATATAATGAATGTGCAAAATCCCCATGTTCAAAACCTAATGCCCAAGCTGATGGCATTAGGAGGCAGGATCTTTAGATGTTGAATTGATCATAAGGGCAGAACCTTCATGGCAAGACCAGTGCACTGTCAGAGATCAGAGAGAGACACTTTGTCCTTTCTGCCATGTGAGGACATGGTGAGAAGTTGGCAGTCTGCAACCCAAGTATGGAACTTCACCACTATCCAACCCTGCTGGCACCCTGATCTTTTACTTCTAGCCTCTGAAAGTGGGAGAAATAGATTTCTCTTGTTTGTATGATATCCAGTCTGTGACTTTTTGTTACAGCAGCCTAAATGAATGACGATACCAAAGGATGAGTTAGCTTTGCAGATTACACTTAATTATTGTGTGAATTTAATTTTATATATACTTCTTCATTATATTCTTATTCCGTAAGCCTCATTTCCCGCCTACCCTGACCTGATTCAAATTGTGGTGAAGGAAATTTCCCAGGGATACAATCCCTGATGTGATCTAAGTTGGAGTTATCTGATAATCTCTTTAGAACAAAAATAAATGCATATATATATATAAATGCGTCATGGGTATTTCACAATATGTACACACCCTGTTGAAAAGGAAGGTGGAACAAGATTTCAGTTTCATAACACACCAAGGCTAAGAAGGGGAAGCCATGGCCGGTGAGTTTTTTTTTTTTTTTTTACTGAAAACAGCTTCTTGAAAGAATAGTTTTGGAAGGGGCTGGCTCTTACAGAAACCATAATTAAGTTCTATGAATGTGCAAAGAGGGAGTGTTTGTGCAAAGAGAGGGACAGGTAGGGGCAAAGAGAATGAAAGGGGTGTGGAACAGTAAGGGACAGAAAGGAACCAAACTTCACTGGCTGCTCTCCGGCTGTCATTTTGCAATCTTAACTGAATTCTGACAGAGGGTGCAGAATTGGCACAGAATGGGTTCCAGCAGCTCTCCCCAAAGGAAACGGAAAATCACTGTTTCATTATTTTATTATGCACAGTTGTATCAACATGAAGCATGTTAACATAGGATTTTCAGGTACTATCTTGACGGTAGTAAATCTCATTCTTTGGGCCACTCTGTCAGATATTGAAGGAAGAATGAGGTGTGAGTGTCCTCAGGATTACCACACTGTGTGGGAAGGCACATTTTATTGATTAAATCTGAACGAGGCTATTCTGAGTTGCTGAAATGAAAGGAAAGTGAGGTTGTTTTCATGACTTGAGGCATTCTTTTGTTTCCAACAGACAAGCTTCTGAAAGAGAAGAGGAAGCTGTTTGTTCATTCAGTGAGCAAGGGTACAATAAATGGCTTGCTGGATGAGCTATTAGAAAAAAGAGTGCTGAACCAGGAGGAGATGGAAAAAGTAAGAGATGAAAATGATACAGCTATGGATAGAGCCCGAGTTTTGATAGACACTGTTATTCGTAAAGGACCTCGGGCATGCCAAATCTGCATCAGCCATATTTGTGAAGAAGACTCCCACCTGGCAGGAATACTGGGGCTCACTTCAGGTAAGGGTCTGTGACTCAGACTGAAGTTCATGTAAGCCCTGTGTCATTAGACCTAATATCTGACTTCTTCATTGGTCATATTAGCTTGCAGACCACTTCTTTACCTCTGGCTTCAGGTATTTCAGTGCTCATATTGCATGCCCCCTGTCTCTTTTCTTCTTTGGTCCTGTTTTTTGGCCTTAGTGTCTCTCTTTTGATTAAAGCTTATTTCCTATCCTGAGTATGTTGTAGCTCATTTGTTGAAATTCATGAGAACAACCTTGAAAAGTTTCATACTGTATTCTCCAGTCATCCTTGCAAGGTACTCTATTGATTTACCTAGTAAGTTAGTTATAGTCTAAAGGTCCCTAGAAACCTATGTGTAGTCATTTGACAGGTTTAAACTCTGTAATCAAATACTTTGCATAATGTCGCTCCAAAATTTTGCTCTCCAAGAGAAATAAAATATATTTCAGGGAGAATGGAACACTCAGAGAATAAATTAATTGCTTACAGAAAAGTAGAGATTTTAAGTGGACTCTTGCTTTTCATTGCCCCCTTGCATTTTCTTTCAAGTAGGATTGTGCACTCTACTGTGCACCATTCTGGGAGGCTCATCACCTCTCTTTCTGTCTCCTGAAGACTCAGTCCAGGCTCAGCCATCCGAGCTGCCCCTTCTATGGTTCCCTAGCTTCTCCACACAAAAAAAGACTGCAGCTCTGATGGGCTTCTAGTTATTGGCTTCTTTTGAGCTGCTCAGAGTCCCTGGAGAAGGGAAAATCTACCCACTGTATAGTCCATGGAGTTGCAAGGAGTTGGACATGATTGAGCAACTTTCACTTTTGTGCTTCTAAAATCATTCAAGGAAAGTAGATGTTATTTGAAAACAAGACATCATTTGTCCCTCAGGAACTGAGAGGAGCCTGTGCCCCTCTCAGCGACAGCAAATGTGTTTCTTTTGTTGTTGTTGATTTTTTTTGATACATTTTTTAGATTAACTCCCACCTCCAAGAATTAAAGACAGTCAATAAAAATAAGGGTTTAGAATATCTATATAATTGTCAAAACTTTTTCTTCCTTATCATATTTAACTCACAGTCCTTGAACCCTAGAAGCACTTGTGCAACTCATTGTGATAACTCTAATTCGTGGAATCTGTTTCTCCAGATGTTGGATGATACCTCCTCAGTCAAGGTTGTAAAGGCTTTGGTTCCTCCTCATCTATTTGGCAGTTGCTTCAGGACCCAAGTGTATGATAATTGGATATATATTTAAATTTGCTCTAAGAGGACACACCTAAAAACATTTCTTGACATATAAACTACGGCAATAACAAGCCCTCCTCCAGAAAATGTTCTTGAATTTATCAATGGTTAATTTAGTCCAGCAGTCTAGATAGGAAGGATGGGACAAATTTTAGCCTATGTCTTGGACTTGCAGTATTGTGGGATGTCCTAAGGCTCTCCTCCATTCACAGGAGAGACATGGCCCATTATTTGTCTATGGAAATCTTGTCTTTAGTAGGTACTATGACTTGGAGTAGTATTGGTTCATGCTGATACTTAAGTTTCTAGAATATGTTTCTGAGGTGGGTTGTGCTACATTGAGATATTTATAAAACCTTAAATAAAGTTAATTTCAATTCTTGTGCTTGAAATTGACAATCATAATGTCTAGCAACCTCAGACAACATATTGATAGATTTGATTGAGTAAGACAAGTGCAGATTACAGGTTGTGGTCAGGGCTCCAGTCATATGCATAATTGTATAAAACCCTTTGTGGGCTAGAGAGTAGCTTAGTGATTAAGAGGCCAGTATTGATAATCAAGACATTTTTGTATTCAAATCTTGGCTCTACCACCTTCTTGTTATATGACTTAGGAAATTCACTTAACACTGATTGGGGATAGGCCTCAATTTCCTTCTCATTTTGTTGTGATAAATCTTGGCATGGCTAAGTGTCCAAGCACAGATGCCTTTTAGTGTTAGTTTTCTCCAAAGTCCAGGTCAACTCTGAATTAGACAACTTCACTTTGAATACACATTCGTTAGGCAGTACTGATTACCTCAGGAGCCACCTTAAGATATATGTGATTCTATAGCTGATGCTGTTTCAATTTTATTTTCATCATAGAAAGTATAAATTAAAGAAGTCACTTCCAGACACTTTTGTTCTACCACTACTTAAGTTAACAAGTCCAGTCGTTCACGTGTAGAAGCTTTTGTTTCCCAGTGATAAGTATGGCTCCAGGTGAGTCACATCTTGCGCAGGATTAAAACCTATAGAAGGTATCTTTAGTAATGAGCAGCCAGTACACTGGGGTAAGAGTCTTTAGAGATTGTAACTATTTTAATGTCCTTTGTCTTTCCTCAGGTTCACAGTCTGAAAATTATCTTAGACAAAAACCCCAAGCAGTGGTCCCTCCTTTTCCAGGTAATGGTACTCTCAAGGTAATAGCATTGTTTGAATGCCACCTTCCTTGACGTCAGCTACAGATTAATGGGATGAATCAGGATGAGAGGACCATGGGTTTATTTACAGATTTATTCTATACATTTTTCTCTTCTTTATCTATTCTGCTTTAGCAGGAGTTGTTTCTACAGCTTCACTATCATGTTAACAGTTCTGAATCTGTATCTCAAATCCTGAATAACCACTTGAGTGCCACATTTTGCTATTCAAGCATCCACTGAACATGTGCATTCATCTCCTGCAGTCAGTTTCAATCATGTGAACTGAGATAGCTTGCCATGTGTCCCCGACCTCGGCTCTCCTCCACTTTCCTCTGTCTTGATTAATGGTACCACTAGCACCGAGTTATTCAAACCAGAAACCTGAAATTATCTTAGACCATTTCTTCTCCCTGACTTCCAACATTTAAGCGGCACCCAGATTTTATTTTCCTCTCACAAATTCTGATTGGTTTCTGCATTTCTACTTCTACTATTAGATTTCAGAGCCCCTATTCCAAGAGTGTTTCATAATTCTCCAGTCATAACTTCACTATATTTTTCTTGTAATTTTAAAAATAAATGCATTATTTTCCCTCATAGCACTTTCAGCTTTATGAGGAAATTGAACATACATGTTTGCTTATAGATCACCTCTAATAGAATTTCACCTGTAAACCTGTAATATATATGCAACTAATATTTGTTAAGACTATTTCACTGAATAATTTGGGCAGAATCATTAGAAAATATTTGCATGTGCCAATTGTGCTACAGACCCTGTTCTATGGACTATTTAGAAAGTAATGAATAAAACAAGCAAGATTTCTTCTTTTCTTAAAACTACTTGAATATATGAATAGTGAGTGGATAGGCATTTAAGAAACTCCACCATCAAAATAAAGCCAGCCAAAAATTTGAGGATGAAAATGACACTACACATATCTCTGGCAGTGACATGATATTATAACAGAGATAAATATTTATAATAGCTGGATATGATAGAAACTTTTGTTCCAATTCAAGGAATTTCTAAAATGGGCATTTGTTTTTCTTCAGATTTAGCTTTCCTTCAGGTGGTAATTAGATATCTAGGTCTCTTTCAGGCTATGGCTCTGATATCTGCAGCATACAATGCCAAAATGATTGAGGTAATAACAATCAAATTAATGGCATTGGTAGGAATATGTAGGATCATTTGTAAGAGATTTTGTTAGGCTTGGTCTGGATGAATAACATAGTATATCAGCTTTCATCCTATAATCTAGAACTTAGTTATATGGCCATACCTAATCACTGGACTTGTTAGCTATATAGATTAGCTGTGTTTTCAGGAAAAAGAATGAATTGTCTTATTGAAGATTTAACCAGTCTCAGCCACAAAATTTAAACACAAAACTTTTCATTCAACATAGCACTGAAGGTAGCACAAGGAATGCCTTGGTCGCAGATGACAAGAAAGTTCTTGTCATCTGGGACACTCGTTATATAACCAAATGCTATAATATAGTCTAATATATATAATATAATATAGCTCTGCTGCTGTGTCGCTTCAGTCGTGTCTGACTCTGTGCAACCTCATGGACTGCAGCCTACCAGGCTTCTCCATCCATGGGATTCTCCAGGCAAGAACACTGGAGTGGGTTGCCATTTCCTTCTCCAATAATATAGCTCTAATATAGTCCAAATATTTATATAATTTTTCTATTGTTCTTCAGGCTCCTTTTTTAAGAAATGCAATATTTTTTCCACGTGATAATGATTTCTATAGTTTTTTTCCCAACTATATCCATTCTAATTATCTCTTACTTTCTCCGTAGTCAATGAACTTCACGCTACATCAGTTTACCTAACTGAATATACTACAGTTTCTACAAGTTCTTTGTCAAAATTGAATATAATTTTCTTGTTTGACAGTTTAGTTTCTAAAATACATCAACATCAATAAAAATTATTTCTATTTTGAAGCAAAGATTACATTATTTATTTAGAAAATGTGTAACATTATTGGATGATGTTGAATTTGTGATCAAATAAACTCCCAAGTCTTTTCTCACATAAGCCACTGTGAGAATTCTTCCTCATATATTTGTGCAATCAATATTTAGTGGTATGGATTCCTCTAGGTGTACACCTTGATTTATTACTCTATTTCATATTCATTTTTGTCCATGTATCAATATCTTCTTTTTCTCCCTATATGTACACACAGTAATGAGATCCTAAAGTATAGGACAAAGGCTTTTCCTTCTTACCTTCCTTCATTCCTTGCAGTCTCTAATGCCTACTTTCTCAACTGTTAAGCAAATAAATAGATATATAAACATGAATTTTCAAATCATTGAAATATATTCATTAAGGCCAACTTCAGTTATCTCAGATTTCAATTATTTGAAATATATTTATAGCTTAATTCTTTTATCTAACATACTGTTTTCTGGGAGTGTTATAATGCATGGTCTTGAAAAACTCCCTTTTGCTTTTTAATTAAAAGCATTTGTAAAATGCTAATTCTAAGTGATGAAGGGATGTGATGCCTGTATTACACCCTGGAAATCTCCGACTTGGAATATATTTCTTTAGCAGAGTTGCTTTCAATGGTGTAAGGAGTAACCAGGATCATCTTCTTAAGGATTAATGCCTTCCTCCATGGCTTCATGCACAGGTGATTCTGGGAGGTACGCTAAATGGGATACTCAGGAATGCCATTATTCATAATGTTTTTTGTCTCTTGCAGCTCCTCAGGCAATGCTGGATAACCCAGTTAAGCTTGCATCTTCAGGACCAGGAGGGAACCTCAAGCTTTGCCCCCCAGAAACAGCCCAAAGAATACGGAAAGAAAAATCAGGAGAGGTGCTATGCTTGGAACATAAGGATCTGGGTGAAAGACACACTGGAGAAAATTCTAAACTGCAGTGGTTCTTTCTTAGAGCTAATTTCTTTGACAGGTTCTGGAAAACCATCCTGCTTCTTCCCTTACATAAAGAATTCCTATTTCCCTGGTTTATTTAGAGATTTTCAAGTTTAGTCTGATCCCCTGAGAAAATAGTTATAATAGTAAAAACAAAACAGTTAAAATAATAAAAACAGCTACATAATATGAGGCAGGCACTGTTTGGAGGATATTGCATATAATAACACCTTGAACCCTCAAAATAGCCCATTTTAAAGATCATAACACTGAGGCAATAGTTGTGAAATAATGTGTCTTAAGCAGTAAGTCAAGGAATCAGTTTTAAAATTGAGTCATTGTAGCCCTAATTCTGCTCATTTCCCTCAGTCCTACCTCTCAAAAGTAATTAAAATCAAGTGCTCAGCTGACATCTGGACATTCGCAGATTTCATTCCACTCCTATGGTAGGACTCATTCTCCCCTCTTTATTTTTACCTATGGTTCAAGAGCTTGGGTTTCTGTAGCGAAATAAGGGAAGAGAAGCTGTTAAATCCTCAAGATGAATATTTAATTAGAGAGGACAAGGCTATTTGTTCAACCTGTGTTTCTTACAGATTTACCCAATAATGGAAAGGTCGAACCGCACACGTCTTGCCCTTATTATCTGCAACACAGAGTTTGAAAATCTTACCAGAAGAGATGGAGCTGATGTTGATACCAGAAATATGAAGGTGCTACTAGAAGGTCTGGGATACAAGGTGGATGTGAAAGAAAATCTCACTGCTTCGGTAAATTTTGTCATAATGTAGAGACAATGGTCATGGCCTTTACTCCTAAAGAATGTTAGAAAGATTGGTTGTAGCACCAGAAATTTAATCTCTTGATGGTCTAAAATTCAAATTTGTTCTTGTAGGGTATTTCATGCTTCTATCCTAGAATCTTTTAGCAAGAGTCTGGTGAAACCTTTACCTGGAAAATGTTCCATTAATTCAATTATATGTCTATGGCCACAAAAATAAATAAATAAGCAATGTCCCTTTCTCTGCACTAGAAATCCCTTAATTACACCCTGAAACTCTTTTTTCACCTTTCCATGAATTGAAAATTAAATGTTCCTTTTGTATTCCATTGATTTTCATATCATTCAAGAGTGTCTCTTTATTGGATTCCAAGCTGCCATAATAACCAGTCACATAGTTCAACACCAGTGGTATTAATATGTCTCTTCCAGGAAATGATTTTAGAACTGAAGGCATTTGCTGCTCACTCAGAGCACCGGACCTCTGACAGTACTTTTCTGGTATTCATGTCTCATGGAATTCGGGCTGGCATTTGTGGGAAGAAATACTCTGAAGAAGTCCCAGACATATTAAAAGTTGATGACATCTTTCACATTTTGAACACCGGGAACTGCCCAGCTTTGAAGGACAAACCCAAGGTGATCATTATCCAGGCCTGCCGTGGTGGTGAGTGCTGATGTCTGTCAGAACACAGGGCCCTGAAGTATTGATTTCATTATCTGTGTGTGTGTCCAGTATTTTTCCATTCCTTTGAGTTTACTCTTCAATGTCAAAGAAAAGCTACCATCCTGTTTGGTAAAAGTAGATATTCTTTGACATTACAAAAGGGATTATAGCTTCTGTGAATTATATGACTGGTTGGTAGATGTTTGTTCCTTTTTCAACTGAAATATCACTTTTAATCTTAAGACTTTGATGTTGTAAGAATTAATTTGAGGGTTAGGAGAGACAAGAGTTGTTAAGATAGTTTTTGAGATATATATGTGCATCTGTATCTGAATTAAAGTTATTGACAAATCAGTAAATGGTTGAACAGATGTTTAGTGGAGAAAGTTTTCTTGGCTATTGGCAGTAACAAGAAACCAAATCTTGTCTTTTCAGAGAAGCAAGGGATGGTATGGGTAAACGATTCAGTAGCAGCTTCTGGAAACTGTTCCTTAGTGGCCCCAGAAGATTTTGAGTCTGATGCCATTAAGAAAGCCCACATAGAGAAGGATTTTATTGCTTTCTGCTCTTCGACACCAGGTAATGAGTATCTGTGTAAAACACCTTTTTGAGCATTACCAATGCAGAAATTCGCATCAATACATTAGAGAATGGATATCTGTGTTAAATTTTTCTTTTTTTAAATTAATATATTTATTTTATTTTTTAACTTTACAATATTGTATTGGTTTTGCCATATATCAACATGAATCCACCACAGGTAAAATTTTCATAAGACTTTTGACGACTAATTCAAGTCTTCCTCTCAGTTACACCTTCATTTCTCCTTATCCATGGAAACCAAGTAAATATACATTTATTTTAGTAAACTCCCATGTTGCAAAATTATTTTTGTACTCTGTGGAATAAATAGATAGGTCCACATGTTGATATCACTTAACATTTCAATTTGCCTAGACATGTATTTATAGAAGAATATTTATAAAAGGGGAGAGGCAGGAAAGCAAACAAAGTATACTGAGTCCCTGTGGTAAAGGTATTTTAAACAGAAGTGTGAAGTTTATGAAACAGGAAAAAACTGAATGATTCTAAACCTAGATTTTGGATTATCAGTTCAGTTAAGTTCAGTCGCTCTGCAACCCCATGAATTGCAGCACGCCGGGCTTCCTGGTCCAACACCAACTCCCGGAGTTCACTCAAACTCATTTCCATCAAGTCAGTGATGCCATCCAGCCATCTCATCCTCTGTTGTTCCCTTGTCCTCCTACTGCCAATCCCTCCCAGCATCAGAGTCTTTT
This sequence comes from Bos javanicus, assembly GCF_032452875.1. NCBI lineage: Eukaryota > Metazoa > Chordata > Mammalia > Artiodactyla > Bovidae > Bos > Bos javanicus. The sequence goes on from NC_083882.1 coordinate 3,231,358, forward strand.
CCAGTGAGTCAACTCTTCGCATGAGGTGGCCAAAATACTGGAGTTTCAGCTTTAGCATCAATCCTTCCAATGAACACCCAGGACCGATCTCCTTTAGAATGGACTTGTTGGATCTCCTTGCAGTCCAGGGGACTCTCAAGAGTCTTCTCCAACACCACAGTTCAAAAGCATCAATTCTTCGGTGCTCAGCTTTCTTCACAGTCCAACTCTCACATCCATACATGACCACTGGAAAAACCATAGCCTTGACTAGACGGACCTTTGTTGGCAAAGTAATGTCTCTGCTTTTCAATATGCTATCTAGGTTGGTCATAACTTCCCTTCCAAAGAGTAAGCATCTTCTAATTTCATGGCTGCTATCACCATCTGCAGGGATTTTGGATCCCAGAAAAATAAAGTCTGACACTGTTTCCATTGTTTCCCCATCTATTTGCCATGAAGTGATGGGACCAGATACCATGATATTCGTTTTCTGAATGTTGAGCTTTAAGCCAACTTTTTCACTCTCCTCTTTCACTTTCATCAAGAGGCTTTTTAGTTCCTCTTCACTTTCTGCCATAAGGGTGGTATCATCTGTGTATCTGAGATTATTGATATTTCTCCTGGCAATCTTGATTCCAGATTGTGCTTCTTCCAGCCCAGTGTTTCTCATGATGTACTCTGCATGTAAGTTAAATAAGCAGGGTGACAATATACAGCCTTGACGTACTTCTTTTCCTATTTGGAACCTGTCTGTTGTTCCATGTCCAGTTCTAACTGTTGCTTCCTGACCTGCATATAGGTTTCTCAAGAGGCAGGTTAGGTGGTCTGGTATTCCCATCTCTTTCAGAATTTTCCACAGTTTATTATAATCCACACAGTCAAAGGCTTTGGCATAGTCAATGAAGCAGAAATAGATGTTTTTCTGGAACTCTCTTCCTTTTTCCATGATGCAGCAGATGTTGACAATTTGATCTCTGGTTCCTCTGCCTTTTCTAAAACCAACTTGAACATCTGGAAGTTCACGGTTCACATATTGCTGAAGCCTAGCTTGGAGAAGTTTTTGGATTATGAGTACTGTCAATTATATTATGACTCTGTCACTTAGTACTTTGTAAATTAGTTCCAATTATTTAGCTTCTCTGGGCTTTCTTTGAATTCCTCACTAATATATATGAATACATGTGTCATTGTCATAAGTCTGAAAGCATTTTAATAATAAATACAGAATGTTTAGTAAGCATGACATAGAATAAAGCACACTTTAAATTATTGCCACTATTAATGATGTTTTATTAATAGTTGTAGCTTAAATTCAAGCTTTTACCTTGCATTACTTTCCATATCCAGGTTTGAATAAAAGTCATCCACTATAGTTTGGAATTTCTTGGACATTAAGATTCTCTTGATTACTTCCAGCCTAAAGATTTGCCCCTGATAAAATAGTTTAACTTACAGATTTTTTTCTATAATGAGTTACCATCTCTCAGGAGACAGCATGCTTTTGCATTGTGTTGACCATATATTGATATAGAAATCAATTTTTCATGAAAAAGAAATCAATGTTCATCGCAGCACTGTTTATAATAGTCAGGACATGGAAGCAACCTAGATGTCCATCAGCAGATGAATGGATAAGAAAGCTATGGTACATATACACAATGGAGTATTACTCAGCCATTAAAAAGAATACATTTGAATCAGTTCTAATGAGGTGGATGAAACTGGAGCCTATTATACAGAATGAAGTAAGCCAGAAGGAAAAACACCAATACAGTATACTAACACATATATATGGAATTTAGAAAGATGGTAACGATAACCCTGTATATGAGACAGCAAAAGAGACACTGATGTATAGAACAGTCTTATGGACTCTGTGGGAGAGGGAGAGGGTGGGAAGATTTGGGAGAATGGCATTGAAACATGTAAAATATCATGTATGAAACGAGATGCCAGTCCAGGTTCAATGCACGATACTGGATGCTTGGGGCAGGTGCACTGGGACGACCCAGAGGGATGGTATGGGGTGGGAGGAGGGCGGAGGGTTCAGGATGGGGAACACATGTATACCTGTGGTGGATTCATTTTAAAATTAGAATTAAAATTAAAAAAAAAAGAATAGAAATCAATTTTTTTTTCAAAAGTGAAAACAATGACACTAGGGAAAGCCTCCATACATTTATAATTTGAGTGTATTTAACAGACTTTTTTTAAAATATAAATTTATTTATTTTAATTGGAGGTTAATTACTTTACAATATTGTATTGATTTTGCCATACATCGACGTGAATCCACCACAGGTATACACATGTTCCCCATTCCGAACCCTCTTCCCTCCTCCCTCCCCGTACCATCCCTCTGGGTTGTCCCAGTGCACCAAGCCCAAGCAACCAGTATCATGCATTGAACTTGGACTGGCGATTCTTTTCATATATGATATTATACATGTTTCAATGCCATTCTCTCAAATCATCCCACCCTCTCCCTCTCCCACAGAGTCCAAAAAACTGTTCTATACATCAGTGTCTCTTTTGTTGTCTCACATACAGGGTTATCGTTACTAGATGTAGCTATTAAAAAAAAAATGATCCCAGTCTTCCACAGAGATTTACATCTAGGTGTTATAATCTTTATAGGCCCCTTGGCTTCTTGACATCTATCTTGTTGATTTTTGTCTCACTTTCTTTCACTTTCCTCATACTCCTTTCCACATGATTCGTAGAAACTCCAGTTAATTTCCTTGAGTTTCTATGAGTAAATCTAGCTTTTTATCCTCTGGTATTAATTCCAATTACATTGTAGTACTCTTATGAAGAAAAGTAACCATTCTCTAACTAATTTCACTAAGAACTTGAAGATATATTGGCCTGCAATTCTCTCCCACCTACTTCCTTTAATTGAAGCCATCTTCATTAAGACAGCTGTAGTTTTAGATAGGATTTTAATCTATTACTATTATGCATTTTATTACCATTTCTATTGGCTAAAATGTTTTGATAATTTTCCTATATGTTCCTTTGCATAATTTAAAAATGGCTTTATAACTTCTAAGTCCTACTATTTTGTATAACTATTTTTTTAATATATCTTTTCTTTTTTTTTTAATATATCTTTTCTATGAGAGTGTTTTGTCTTATGATCTTTCCCTCTTAAACCTTTTCTCAGTATGGACTTCTTTTCTGTTGGTAACATTTTCATATTTAATTAGTAATTTCTTTGTCTAAATGCTTTATGACCAATATTATTTGATTTTAATTAAATCACAAGGTAGATAAATTTAAAGAAATTTTATTAATATGAATTCCTTGTATAAACTGGGTACTGCTGCTGCTGCTGCTAAGTCGCTTCAGTTGTGTCCGACTCTGTGGGACTCCATAGACAGCAGCCCACCAGGCTCCCCCATCCCTGGGATTCTCCAGGCAAGAACACTGGAGTGGGTTGCCATTTCCTTCTCCAATGCATGAAAGTGAAAAGTGAGAGTGACGTCGCTCAGTCATGTCCGACTCTTAGCGACCCCATGGACTACAGCCTACCAGGCTCCTCTGTCCATGGGATTTTCCAGGCAAGAGTACTAGAGTGGAGTGCCATTGCCTTCTCCGAAACTGGGTACTACATTTGTATATTCTTCCAGATCCTTGTAATGCATATTACATCTAATATGCAAATGTATGTTGGGGGCAGAAATTATTACCTTCCCTATTACAGTCGAGGCCTGCATTTCAGAGTGTATAATTAACTTAAATCAAGTATGTCAGTGGCACTCTTGGGGTCCACACTCTGGTATTTGTTCCTCAAGGCCCAGTCACTCCCTTCCATTCCAACCTGCCTTTCTCTCCTTCTCTACTATATTTGTGGTTCTTTGAACCTCAAAGATTATCCTGCATAACGTCTGTACCATATACAGCATTCTTCATATGGTTTTAAAAACTGTCAAGTGTCACTGAAAATATACACACTGAATGTTGAATAGAGTCACTTAATGATGGCATACAGACTGTAAGAAATAGCATAAACTCAACAGTCTGCTTTAGTTGAAACAGAAATCCTAGGACTCCATTTCTGTAGCCAAGTGAGAGAGCTTGCATGAAATTTGAAATGTGTTTTCTTCACAGATAATGTTTCCTGGAGACATCCCATATTCGGCTCTCTTTTTATTATTAAACTCATCGAAACTTTTCAAGAATATGCCTGGTCCTGTGACCTGGAGGAAATTTTCCGAAAGGTATGTGCAAGATACTTCTGAAATGCTACCTCCCTATCTATTCTAACTGGCAACCTAAGGAGCAGCTCTGGATATGTTTTCTTCTAAAAATGTCTTTCTTTTCAAATGAGTTTTGAGGTTTTCTTTGGTGAGTCAGCCAACCCGGAAGCCAGTTCCAAGATATTATGATCTAGAAAACAACCCCTAGAAAATCATTTAACATCCCTCTTTGCTGAATAAACAAATGAGTGGACTCTAATTTACTAATGTCCAAAACTATTAGATTTAGTAGATTTTAAAGCATGTCAGTCCATCCTTTGACATGCATATTACTGATTTGTATAAAGGAAAATCTTTTTGTTTTAATCATTTATTTTGCTACTATTTTTCCAACGTAAGTGAAAATCCTTTCACTTGGGGCGGGGGCGGGAGAGAGGTGGAATCTATAGAACTTATTTTCCTTTTAGGTTCGATTTTCATTTGAGCTGCCAGATGGTAAGGTACAGATGCCCACTGCTGAAAGAGTGACTTTGACAAGATGTTTCTACCTCTTTCCAGGATATTAAAGTAAGTAAGTTGTAAGGATAGATGTGTATGTGGTAGGGGTGGGGCAAAATTGCGGGACGAGCGCTGAACTACCCCCTAGTGAAGATCTCAAGGTCTAGTATAATAAACAGGGGATAATGGAAGGATATTGAAAGCCTTTCTGCTGGTTAGTACAGGGCACACTGCACTTCCCTCAAGGTTCTGCAGAGGTAGATGGCCATTTCTCAAGGTTAGTTGATATAGATTGAGATTTGGCCAGAATATGATGAAAGCTCAGTTTTAGACGTTCCTCTCCTTTGCCTCAGCAGGGCAATATTGAGACATAACATGGGTTCTTCATTCTTAGGAGTGTGTGTAATCACTTGGTGGAGTCATTTTATAACTTGCATTTATTTTAGCAGAATTCTTTTTTAATGCTTGTTTTACTTTCTCTTCCTTTTCCATAGGAAGCCAGGAGTTCTGTCATTCTATAACTGCTTCGGAATCCTGTTGGCAGAAAACAGACATTTCTTTAAACATTTCAATAAATTAGAAATAGAAATGAAAGGTCATCAGTTTCTTTTTTACCACTCTGAGAAGGTAGGGAGATGGAATTTGGAGAAAGTAATAGATTTGAAGTCTTCAGATTTCATAAGAATTGAACTTGCTACTCACACCATTCTTTCTAGAAAACATTTGCTAGATTTTCTGCTTTAGGGATACAGATATAAATTACAGTAGGTACCTGACCTCAACAAATTTTGAGCTCAACAGGAGATATTCAGAGAAGGTAATGTGATAAGTAACTTATCCAAAATCTCAGAGTTTATCACTGACAAAGTCATGACTACTGTTTACACAATTCTAGCCCTTCCTTAAAGCATTTCATAACACAAAATAATTGTATATCTAGGTACCTAGTAGTTTACAGTCTCATTGAGAAGACAAGACAGTCAACAAACATGAAACAATCAGCATGTAGTGCATGACACCCTATAAATAAATGCTAGGGTGAGATGCATGTAAAAGTATTCCTATGAGTTTGGGATAATATTTTCACTTAGCAAGGTTATACCCAGAAATGACTGGAAAAACTACTCTTTCATTTGCACATATGAGCCCTTTCTAATCCTAACCCATTAAAAGTGAAGATTAATTTCTGACCATTTGTTTTATTTGGACTTGTCAAATATATACTTAATGGGATTTTTTTCCAACTTTTATTAGTATGCTATACTATGCTAAGTCACTTCAGTCGTGTCTGACTCTATGTGACCCCATAGACGGCCACCAGGCTCCCCCATCCCTGGGATTCTCCAGGCAAGAACACTGGAGTGGGTTGCCATTTCCTTCTCCAACGCATGAAAGCGAAAAGTGAAAGTGAAGTCGCTCAGTCGTGTCCGACTCTTAGCGACCCCATGGACTGCAGCCTACCAGGCTCCACATATATATGGAGTATAGTTGACTTACAGTGTTCTGTCAGTTTCAGGTGTACAGCAAAATTAATCAGTTATACACATAATATAGTTACTCTTTTTAGATTATTTTCCCACATAGGTTATTACAGAATATTGCATAGAGTTCCCTGTGCTATAAAAAGGTTTGTATTAATTATCTATTTTTTGTATAGTTATGTATATGTTAATCTCAGTCTCCTAATTTTCCCTCCCCCCTGCTTGCTTTTGGTAAGCATAAGTTTATTTTCTACATCTGTGACTCTGTTTCTGTTTCATAAAAAAATTTGTTTGTATCACTGTCTTTCAATTCCAAATATTAGTGTTATCACATGATATTTGTATTTCTTATCTGACTTATTTCTGTAGTATGATTTGCAGCAACATGGATGGGCCTAGAACTTCTGACCTTTTAAAAATCTTCAAAGTTGAGCACGTCACAATTTTTCTTTTCTTTCACTAACTGAATCTATCTCTTTTGTGTCATCACAGGATCATTGTACTACATCTTGGCAGTGCTTCTGTGGTCAGTCTTTGTTCAGATATAACAAAAAGAGGAACTGTCACTTTCAGTAAAAATTAAATGTTAGGGAAGCTTAGGCAGTAAAAAAAAAAAGCATGAAATCAAGACAAGCATTCAGAATTTATTTCCAATAAATGTTTAAAAGGAAAGGGAGACAGAGAGGAGATGATATTGCCATTATTAGCACAGTTAAAAAGGAAGCAAAAGTTATTCAGATAATCCTTATCCTGAAACGAAATGGGACTTGTTAGTTTTAAGTCCTTTAAACATTGAGATATCTGAGAGAGAAGAACAAAGAAAACAAGATGTAGGGGACTGAGGAAAGGGAAAACAAAACAAAACAGAGGTGCCAACATAGATCAGAAAATGTTTGGTCATTTCAATTTTTTTCTTCCAAAATGAATAAACATTTCTTCCCAAAGTGTTGGGAGATTCATTTGCTGACTACAGGGGATTTCCCGACAGTGAACCCGGAAGTTCCGAACAAGAATTTCTCAATCTGTGGTTAGAAGTCCCAGCCCCCTGTACTGAGGAAATGTCCAGTAACTTTCATTTTCGAGACTGTGCTCCTTCAAGGCAGTAGGAAGATACTAAGCTTATTATCTATGGCTGGTGAGTAGGGGTCTTTTTCCTAGCTAGGGGTCAGACACTTGAGTCTTAGAAAACACTTTATTAATTGCTCTGTGACAGACAGAAATATACAAAAGAGAAGTGAGCAGATTCCGTGAAAGTTACATTCTTCCTGTTAGGTCTGTGTAGCTTAAACTGGGAACTCTGCCTCAGAGACTGAAGGAGAGTATGATCTCCAGATAGCCCAGAGCCAGGAAGCAGTTAATTCTGTTTTTACAGCTTCTGATAATCAAAATGAGGGGTGGGAAAAGACAAATACAGTACATTTTTATATGTGAGAAAACTCTGAAAATTCTTAAACACTGTATATCTTCTAGGCTTCCTCTTGATTCCATAAAACTCTCTCCATGATCAGATAAGTGAGTCTTTGAATTCCCACCTTCCCTTGCCATCTCCTATATTGAATTATGCTCTTGGTCTTTATTAAGTGACTCCATTTTTTCCTCATTTCTAGCTCTGGTGCTAACTACTCTAGCACACTATTTCTGGGACTGTTATCACAGTTTTTAACTGGTCTCCTTCTCTCCAGAATTTAATCTTCCAATCCATCTTGCATATTGCTTTCAGGTCACATATCTTACACACAGAAGCTGGAGAGTGTAAGAAATGGAGTCTATATATGCAGCTATTATTTATGCTATTTATGCAGCTAATATTCAAGTACTTTAAATCATTTCTTTGCTTCATTTTCTTCGTTTGAAAAGGAAGAGGTTCAATTAATTCAGTGATTTCTAAACTTTACAATAAATCTAAATAATCTGTAGACATTAACACATTTAGATTATCCCCCCAACCTTGAATTACTCAATCATGAATAGGCTGTAATTTATAATATTTTAAAGATCTACAAATGATTCTTATGTATCTGCATTAGGTTTGTCTGCAGATTAGCATTGTTAGGAAAGAACAGATCATTATCTTTCAGTTCTTATGCTCTAGATATCTAATCTTAGATTTTCTTACTCAGTTAATTGCAATGATCCTTACTACCATTAAAACAAACAAACAAACAAACAAACAAAAATGTCTGAACTTGTGAGGCAGGTTTTCGTACCTTTCAAAATATATTAATATTTATTCACCCTTCCATTAATCTCTCTAAAGCAAGATTTCAGTTTCCTTAAAAAATGTTTATTGCATTCACCCCACTCATACTTTCTTGCTACTGTGTTTCTTTATTTCTTTCATTTTCCCTGTAGGGTAATTATTTCCAGGTTTCTGTCTCATTTCACATGTTTAATTTAAGCTCCTAAAATGTGAGAATTGACTGTTTTCTAGTATCTTCTTAGTGTCTTCTTCAGGATACTAATACAGCATTTGGCTGGGGAGTAGTATTTAAAATTCACGCTCATGGCTGCATCTTTAGCTAGGCAGGATGACTTCACTGGATATTGAATTGGAATCAGGACATCATTAGATAATAGACATGAGAAACTGAAAAAAAAAACTAGTAGAGTGATTCAATACACTAATGAGTTTGGTTGCCATTGTTAAATAGTACACAACTATAGGGGAAAAATATGCTACTTTAGGTTGAAACAAGTTTCTCTGGGAGCATATAGCTCTGACACTCCATCTAGTTTGAAGCATTAGGGAGAATTTCCAAAAGGAAATGGCATGTCATTTGAGACCTGAAGATAAAAAGAAAGGAATAAGGAATGTTGGGTGTGAGAAACTGTACATAACTTTCTAGAACCTGAATGAAGAGCAAAGTGTTCAAAATATAATGAGCAAGTTGGGTATGGTAGCAGAGGATGAGGCTGAACAAGAAAACCTAGATTACATTAAGCTGAGACATTTCACAGTGAAATCTATTCAAATGGTCTTTAGAACTTTGACTCTGCTTCATTGTGAAGAACTGATTAGAAAGGTCCAAGAGTAGACTTATCTGATTCTTAGAGTAATTTAAAAAGAAAAGATATTGGCCTGAACTGGAGTACTGAACTATTAGAAAAGGAAAAGCCATCAGATTCTTCAAATACTTAGTACATAAAATCAATACAGTTTGATGTGAGATGGAAAATAAAATACAGATGGTAGAAGAGGTTCAATATCACCAGTTTTTACTGATTTGGTATACTGGACTGTAAGATATCATTTACTAGTATGTATAGGTGATGAAAAATGAACAGTTCAGCTTTTAAAAGTTGAAGTTATGAGTTTGTGGTATACAGAGAAAAAATAACTATATGAGCCTTAATATTGAGATCCATCTTTGGGCTGGTCTATAAATTCAGAAATTATTTATTTGAATAATTAATTTATTATTTAAAGCCAATAACTGAAGCCATGAGTACTTGTAGATAATAAGCGGATGTAATGCCAAAATTATACAAATCTTTAATCATTTACTGTATTTCTCCTAGTACCACTCATTCAGTCAACATTCAACCTTGTTGAGGGCAGAAATAAATGAAATAGAATCCCAGAAACCCATCAGAGTAAACATCTCATACATTAATTGTATGTTGTTTGTAATTCTTCAAATTCTCTGTTATGACCTGTCTGCTGTACTCTAAGACCAATGTTACTGTGACTTTTTCTGAGAAGCAGCCTTTTGCACCCTCACCTGAAGAAATTTGTCCAGTCTTTTCTGAGTCCCTGAATTACTTTCTGTTCTCTTAAATACCTCTTTACCAAGTTCAATCCAGGGTTGGGAAGATCCCCTGGAGAAGGAAAGGCTACCCACTCCAGTGTTCTGGCCTGGAGAATTCCATGTACTATACAGTCTATGGGGTCGCAAAGAGTCAGACACTGGACACGACTGGGTAACTTTCACTTTCACTTTCCCAAGTACCATGTAAAGTAGTTTGATGATTTAAGAGTGGTGATTCTGGATTCTGAACCTCTGAGTTTTGAATCCCTCTCTGCCCTCTTACTAACATGGCTACTCTTCACACAATTTTGGTCAAATATTTAACTAACTGCTCTGTGCTTGTTTCTTTTACCATATAATATAAATTTTAAAATATTTATTACATGAAATTTTTATTACCTTTGAGAAGATTCATATGAAGCACTTGAGACCAATGGGACTTAATTAATATCAATTGTATTTATTGAAGCTGTGCTATGGTTAAATTTATAGAATATGGCATAAGAACAGAAATGTGATCCAGCATTTTATTTAAATGATCTGTAAAATAGGGAAAGTATTAACCATCTCTTTGGATGATTATGAGTGTCTATCATATTCATATTCATAAATTACTTAGTATACTTGTAAATAATATTTTCTATTGCTTTATACTTATCTTTTAAGAGATGTTAGCTATTATTAAATGAACAGATTTTAGGAAACTTTTTATTCATGTTTTGTTAATTTCCATGTTTCTTTCTCATAAAAGTTGTCCAATATACATTTATTGAAAGAATACCTGAAGCTAACATAAACAATGAGGCTGATGCTTCTGGGCCAAAGTTCTTGTTCAATGTCTTGGTGAATTTTTTTAGACTATGTCATTTTGTGTCAAGGTTAGCTTTATTTCTAGATGGACTGTATAACTCTCTTGTAGGTTTAATTAAGGATTGGTGAGATATCCTGTCTTCCTATACACTACATGTTCGAATAATATCTATGGTGTTACAACAAAATATTTAGTAATTTGACTTCTTTATTTCCCGACAAAAATTCAAATTATCCCAGACAGTAATAAATTAACCTGGTGTCAGGCTAATCTATAATATTGAAAGATCAACCACCAGATTGTTTTCAGTTCTGAATCTTTTGAGACAAGATCAAGTTGAAGCTTTGTATTTCTAACAGAAGACAAACACAACAAAAACCCACTTAAGATGTTGGAATCTTTGGGCAAAGAACTCATTTCTGGCCTTTTGGATGACTTTGTGGAAAAAAATGTCCTGAAATTGGAGGAAGAGGAGAAGAAAAAAATTTATGATGCCAAACTTCAAGACAAAGCCCGGGTCTTGGTTGATTCTATACGACAGAAAAACCAAGAGGCAGGTCAAGTCTTTGTTCAAACTTTCCTAAACATAGACAAAAATTCCACCAGTATAAAAGGTAAGACTGAAATTCTTTACAAAGGATATCTTAATTTTTTTAGAATCTACTTGACTCTAAGGCTGTTCCACTGTCGTTTATAGTTCCCTCATCCTCCTATTACTAATGTATAATTTTCATTAAATCTATCATTGCCCTTTTAGAGGCCACTTTGTCACTTGTGGGAGGGCGTCCAATTTCCAATTAGCTGGGAAGCTGAGTCTTCTGTTTAGGTTGTTCATTGAGATAGCTACAGAGACTTTATAATAAGGAATATCTGAACCTGAACTTAGGTTTCTGTCACTTTGGACACTATGTGTCTTCATTCAAGTTTCTTATCCTTCATAAACATCAATATGAGCATCTGTGAAATGGGAAGAATTTCACTAACCTTGTCACAGATTTTGTAAGGCCAGGAACATAATGGCAGGTATGGGCTGACAATTCCTAATATTTTAGCTCCCATCTGGAATTCTCCTCTGAGCTCCAGATATGATTAGCTCTAGCTTCATATTCAACATTTCCACTTGACTGCTCCATGAACTTCACAAGCTAAGATACAAAAAATGAAATACTTAATTCTCCCCATCAAATCTGTTCCACTTCCATCCCCTATCTCATTAAATAAGACTACAATCCACTGAGTTTCTTAATCCAGCTCACTTTTTTTTTTTTTCACCAATGAATAATAGCTCCTAGCAGAGTACCAAGGATATACCATATATATAAAGCATATTATAAGGCATATAATAAAAGTTGGATTCATCCATGTAATAAATAGTAATTATCATAATTATTCTCTAGCTTATAATGTTTATACCTTTACAAGGCTTATGTATTCCTGTGAGTATACAAAATAGGAGAATGTCTATAAAGTGTCCAATATCTTAACCTCTTTCAAAACTTCACTTTAATTGAATTCTAAATATCGCTAGAGTCTAAACATCCTCAGGTCCAAGTTCACCAGTGATGGACTCAATTTGGTATAATTTAACCTGAAATTCCAGCCCAGAATACTGGAGCTTATCAATAATATCAAGATGTAATAAATGAAATGCCACACAATTGTAGAGACCTCACTAGAGAAACTAAGTATTTTTAATAAGCCCTTCCCTGGTGGCTCAGAGGTTAAAGTGTCTGCCTGCAATGCGGGAGACCTGGGTTCTATCCCTGGGTTGGGAAGATCCCCTGGAGATGGAAATGGCAACCCACTCCAGTATTCTTGCCTGGAGAATTCCATTGACGGAGGAGCCTGGTGGGCTACAGTCCACCTGGTCGCAAAGAGTTGGACGTGACTGAGCGACCTAACTTAACTTTTCACTGTGTAGAAGGGATGCTACCACCAGCAGGAAGTACATACTATTCTAATAGATATCCAAGATGTTATCATTAATATTTAAGTTGGTCCTTGTGCAAGTTTATTATTTTCTCTTAAACTGGGATGGGATAAAAATGATTTGGATTTAGAAACAAAATCAGAGAGCAGACTTGTAATTTCCAAGGGGGAGAGGTGTGGAAGAAGGATTGACTGGGATTTTGGGGTTAAGTAGATACAAACCATTACATATAGAATGGATAAACAAGGACCTACTGTATAGCACAGGGAACTATACTCAAATCCTGTAATAAGCCAGGATGGAAAAGAATAGAAAATATAAGATAAAATAAGGCAACACAAAATCAGAGATAATTCAACAAATAGGAATCAGAGTTGAAATAATGGGAACTTCAAAATGATTTTAGCAATCCCAGAAACAAGAATGAATCTTAAATTGAAATAACCTGTCAGCAGAATCCGTGGCAGGCAGGAGGCAGGTGCAGACCCTTTCATGAAGTATCCAGTCATCCCCTGAGTTCTATCTGTACATGGAACCTCCAGAAGAGTCCTAGGACACCTAGAGTACCCTGGTCTAGGAGATCAGGAAGCTGGGTAAGTTGGGCAATTAGAATGTGCAATATTAGAATATTAGGCCTTTGGGGCATGGAGGGTTCTTAGCATAGTATTGAGGAAACGGGTTGGGAGATAAGAAGAATCCAAGCTATTTGTTTTAACAAATAGGTCTATACTTGCCTCCTGTCTGCCACAGACTTTTCTGAGAGGATATGTTATTTCAGTTGAAGATTTGTTCTGGATCCTGCAATTGCTAAAATTATCTTGAAGTTCCCATTACTTCAATTCTGATTTCCATTTGTTGAATTATCTCCTATTTTGTTTTATTTTATTTTATCTTAATCTGCCTGCAATGCAGGAGACCTGGGTTTGATCCCTGGATCAGGAAGATCCCCTGGAGAAGAGAATGGCTACCTACTCTAATTTTCTTTTCTGGAGAATTCCATGGACAGAGGAGCCTTGTGGGCTACAGTCCATGGGGTAGTAAAGAGTTGGACACAACTGAGTGACACTTTCACTTTCATACAGACTATGTACCAGGAACTGCTATTTAGTCAGGAAGATAATTATTCAAATTCTTTTTTTTTTTTTCAAATTCTTAACTTGCCAAGGGAGATGGCCTTGTCTTATCTAGTATCAGTACCTTTATTTTTGTTTAAGTTTAAGAGATTTCCTCAGCACACCATTAGATAACAGATAAAACTGAGATATTAAAATTTTTTATCTAAACTCCTAATTTTTTTTTCTTTTTCTTTTTTTTTTTTTGCTGTTCTGTCAGGCCCATGGGCTTTGGACAGCAGGCTACACTATATTTATTACACTGTATTGAAATGATTCATGCTAATTTTACTATTAGATATAAGAAAGTCTAATTTTCAGTTTTATTTGTAAATGCTGCCTCTATATGTAGACACATAATGGCCATTAGGAGATAACATTTGTTAAATTCGAGAGTACACCAAACCTGTAAGTTACCTGAAAACAGGAGACTTTCAATGACAAAACATGCCTTCTGACCAGAGACTATCCCAGGACCCCAGACATCTTCACATTGGCAGAATCTTCTGAAATAGATAGATATGTTCACATAATCTATGAAAATAAATGTTCAGAGAGTTTGGTACCCTTTGCTTCCTCTCCAGAGCTTAGATTTTTAGCATACTTTTTAGAAAGACATTTTAAAAAACAGTATTTAAAAAGTAATGGAAAAAATAAATGAAATAATTATAGAAGATGATATTGGCTTTCTAATGTAAATCAAATTAATAAGAAAAAAATTGATTAGTTCATGTATATGAACATAGAGGTTTATTCCTTTCATAGACAAAAACCTTGTTATATTAGTTCTTGATAAATTTCTCTTCGGGTTTTTGCTTATGAGGACACTCTTCCTTCCCTCTCAAAGGAAGGGCTTTGGACTTTCCCAGTCTCTTGCACAATCTTAGTCAAATGAGGCCAACCAGTTTCCGAAAATATTACATTTCTCAAAGGATTAAGGCAGAATGAGTCAGAAACAAACATTTCCAAGAGGGAGAAGTTATTTCCTCTATATGGGTTGAAAACCTAGTGCTGGTTATTCAGCATTTGGAGGCAGACATTCAGAGTATGTAGAATGTAGAATCTCTGACAAATTTGTCCTTTTGACACTGGGTACAGTACTATGGTTAATAGACAGCATTTCTCTTTTAAATAGTTGAATTCACAGCTTGATGAGGAATCCTTGAGGCTCACTTTCTCTGGAAAGGTTAAGAACTCATGCTGAGGTTGAAAAAAAAATACCTGGGTGATACAAGATTTAAGATTCCTTTAAGTATTTGGGGGTGTATGTGTCTCTATTTGTTGTGTGAATTAGGAATGGACTTGGGATATCGGACTTAGCTTTTATGTGCATAAATTGTGTCTAGTAACACATTAAAATGATAAAATGTTGATATATTATGTTAATTTTTAAATTAATTGATACTATATTTATTTAATGTGGGCATTAGAAAATTTAAAATTGCACATGTGATTCAATTATATTTATAATAGATAATACTGATGAATATTTAGTCAATGTGCTCTTGCTCAGAGACAACAGAAAGTCCACATAGATAATTAATACCTTAGAATAAAACTATTTGAAAAATAAAATTGTTTTGTTCAGTAAGGAACAAAGTTATTTGATCCCAAATCATCAAGGTTATTTTTTTCACAATATCAGAATATGTTATTGCATTTGTTAGTAGCTCTGCTTTTACTACCAAGTATTTCTCCTTTCTTTTCCAGTGATAATACATCTATCTCCTATCACCAAATGTGTTAAAATCTTTTCCCCAGACTGTCCCCTCTCTGTCAGTCTTCTTTGGTGATAACTGGGTCACAAGGACATATATTACCAATTATATCATGTGATGTATCCTGCAGCTCCTGAGGAAACTGTGGCTGGACCAGATGAGTCAGTGGGATCTGCAGCTACCCTCAAGCTTTGCCCTCATGAAGAATTCCTGAAACTGTGTAAAGAAAGGGCTGGAGAGGTGCTGTGTTCTGTACATGAAAGGGAGGAAGAGAAGCAACTGCTTTCACTAATTACATAATTTCTTAAAGCGCTAGTTACAGAACAGCAGGGTGGGGACAGTGGTAATTTTGTTTATAAATACTTTGAGCAGGAGGAAATCACATGGCCTCACACAAATTCCAGTTCTCTTTCCCTATGATAAAATATGTCTGTCATTTTTTCATTTATTTGTTGTCAAATATATTTGGGATTTATTAGAATTTTAGCTGTAGTCACAGAATCAAAATATTTATGAAATAACATGACTGAGTAATAATTGGTTGCATTCTAGTTAAAAAAAATGTTAACATCTGCAAAACATAATAAATTAGTATTAAAAATAGTAACAAAATAATGTTACCTAAGGCAAATAATCTTTGGTGTATTTATTTTTAGCTGGAGCCAATGGCAAATATCTCCTAGTTTTTACAAAATTTGACCTGAATCTTGAACGTTTAGAAAGATTTGACTAGGTGTAGAAGAAAGACGAGAAGGAGAGGGTAGGAGTTGTTCTAGTCTCCTCAAGATTCTTGAGTAAACATTACAAATATGTTTGGATCCTGTTCTGGGCTTTTGAAAGACAATTCACTTCCAATTTGTACTTTTTTCTATTGTCAGTTTAATCCATTAAGTAAGAAAGAGGAAGGACAGTGTCTTCTGGTATAGGATAGGAGAGGAGACAACTATGCAAGCCCTTAATAGCAACAGTGATTGGTATATGAAGGTTTAAGAGAGATTTAGGTAAATCAAACTCATTGCATATCAATTTTCTGTAGATCTATCCAATAAAGGAGAGAAAGGACCGCACTCGTCTGGCTCTCATCATATGCAACACAGAGTTTGATCATATGCCTCCCAGGAATGGGGCTGCCCTTGACATCCTTGGAATGAAGCAGCTGCTTGAGGGTCTTGGCTACACTGTGGAAGTGGAAGAGAAACTCACAGCCAGGGTAAGGGTCCCTCACCTACCCTGACACACACATATTCAACACATATCCAATACATATGGATCCTCCTACTAGCAAGGGAACTTTACAATACAAGCAAATGCTTTAATAATCATAGGTCTCATTTATGTGCATGTGTGTGTCTAAGTATGTGAATGTGTGTTGTAAAGTAAATATTAAGACAGGTGAAATCTGTGTCTCTTTAGAGTTTCAAATATCCTTAATTCCATAAAACCTGACAAAAAAACTGATGGGCATGTATACCCACACAATTCTGAAGTGTGAAGGTTGAGATTCAGCCCTAGTATTTCCCAGAAAATTCTAGAGTAAAGAATGCTAGCAGGAGTGAACTGCTATTTACAGCATTCACATAAATGCTGAATCCTGACTCTGGCAAAGGCTATGCTGGCATGGGGGATGGGTCAGTAAATGAGACAGAAGGTTCCCAGCTCACACTGATGTAGGTTAACTTGCTGGGTGGCAGGGAATGATCAAACCATAAGCAAAACAGAACATTTCAGAAATTTGATGTATCTGTATGTCTTTGAGATTGAAAAGAAAGTGAAAAGGAAAAAAAGGAAACAAAATAATACATTGGTGAATGGGGAGTAATAATGTTTGATTGTTTTATTGATAACATAATAATAAGTAATAATGTTTCCATCTTGACCAAGAAAAACATCTGTGAAGAGATAATATGCTGTTGGACACATGACTATCAGAGACAAGATAGCTCTAGAAAGATGTGAATTAAATATATTCCAAGAAGGCATGACTACAAGTGAAAAGTCTGAACTGAATTTGAAACTGTTACCTGAAAAGTAGGAAAAGATCAGTGTAACCAGAGGAGGAGGAAGAATGTCAGAAGGAGAAGTATGCTCATGTCAGAAGTTTTATTTTATTCTAAGTATGATGGGGAGTGTTTTAGAAGGAAAATGGTTTGATACATTTATTATTCAAGTTTCTTATTAAGTAGTGAGAGAAAGGAAAGAGTTGAAAGGGAAAGTATATAGTGACAATAAACAAATGTAAAATGTATTAAGAGGACAGGTTATATCAGGACCAAAATTTGAATCTACTGATCCATTATAGAAACAAAAATAAAATTATCATTGAGTATCCACTATGTAAAGGTACTGTGACTGAAATGTTGCAGACCTTTCTTATACTGATCATAAAAAATAGGAGGTCAGTTTAATTTTAATGCTTGTCCCATTGAAATAAGACTTTGTGGTCTTTTCAGGACATGGAATCAGTGCTGTGGAAATTTGCTGCACGTGAAGAGCACAAATCCTCAGACAGTACATTCTTGGTGTTCATGTCTCATGGCATCCTGGATGGGATCTGCGGGACTATGCACAGTGAGGAAGAACCAGATGTGCTACCTTATGATACCATCTTCCGGACATTCAACAACCGTAATTGCCTCAGTCTAAAGGACAAACCTAAAGTCATCATTGTCCAGGCCTGCAGAGGTGGTGAGTTGTGAGATGAAAATCCAAAGTTCATAAAGATCATAAAGGTGTTTGTAGTGCATGTTTTATTTCTAGGGGAAATAATCTTAAACTAAATTGAATTATTAGGAAATTCCATTTAGGGGGCTGATCTCATGAGACTTGTTAGATGATAAATTTCTGATAAATTAACTGAAAAATTCAATCTAAAGTAAGTGATTAAGGAGATCACTAGAATCCTCAAAAAATTAGACATAAATATTCTAACCTTGAAATGAAATCATTTAAATGATTGCTTTGCTTGTAAATTTTTACAGACATTTTGATGTTCTCTGGCTTGAGAGGAACTTCATTTGAAAGTTGGGATATTAATAATAGCAATATATTTTTCTTTTTTTCCTCATAGATTATTGAAATGGAAATGACTTGGGAGATGAGGGAACTTGGGATTTCAGGGAAATGTTTTTGTTTTCTTCTTCTTCTTTTTTTCTGACTCCCAATTGCCATTTTAACTTTTAGAGCAGTTTTTAAAGTTGAAAAGTAGAAATAATTTAGCTATAAAATGATAAATATGCTCTGAGATTATACAGATAAGGCTTTAACTCCTTTGTTACTCTCAGCAAATGTATTCCTCCAGTTTTACCATGTTTTTACTATTAATTGGCACATTGCTCAATGACATAAGAAAAAGACAGTGTTGGGTGGAGACGCACTCACTTGTGTGTATTTGTGTGTGTACTTCTGTGTATAATACTAGTTAGAATAAACATTGCAAAATAATGAGGTAATTGCAATAGTCACACTGAGGGAGACAGTGTGAAGAAAGTTGATGTCTCTACAGCAAATCGTGGGGAATTGTGGGTCAGTGACTCTCCACCAGCCTTGGCAGACAGCTTTTCACAGTCATCCGAGAACCTGGAAGAGGATGCTGTTTACAAGACCCATGTAGAGAAGGACTTCATTGCTTTCTGTTCCTCAACTCCACGTATGTATCTTTCAGTTGCAGACAGGGATTTGTGGGTCTAAGGCTATCTCTGAATGATTCCTAAAAAAAAAAAAAAAGAGTAAGAATGATTTGATACAAATTTTGAATACTGTCAATATGTTTTACTTTTTCTTCACTTTTAAAAATTTATTTTTATTATCTGTTGTACTTTATAGCCAAAAGTATCATAACCATTAGAACAACCTAATACAAAATAATCCCTTTACTATCACACTGGTTACAAACAGATTATTGATTCAGTTTTCTATTAAATTCGTGTAACATTTTGAGTATAGTGTTTTTGGGATCTAAGGACTGACTGCCCTTTCTGAAAAACTATCAACTCCAACTCATGTTCTCTATTATTTCTCATCTGGTGCTTCTTATAACAGCACCATAAACATGCACTAGCAAGTAGGTGCATATCTTTTTAGAGGAAGAAGCAAATGATAAAATGGGGCTTATTACTAGTAAGAGAAGAGCGTTTATTTCTTCAAATCTACATAATCATCTTGAGAGGCCTTGTATCTGAGCATTTCTAACTTGAAGATTTTAATCATTCATCACTTTATTGAAGCATAATTAACATACAAAAAGCTGTACATGTTTAATGTATATAGTTTAATGAGTTAGGAGATAAGTATATACCACTATCTATACCACTATCTGTTACCACTATCTATACCAAAAACATATTCCTCCCTTCCAAAAGTTTCATTAGATCTATTGATTTATTTAGGAGAAGGCAATGGCAACCCACTCCAGTACTCTTGCCTGGAAAATCCCATGGATGGAGGAGCCTGGTAGGCTGCAGTCCATGGGGTCGCTAAGAGTCGGACATGACAGAGCGACTTCACTTTCACTTTTCACTTTCATGCATTGAAGAAAGAAATGGCAACCCACTCCAGTGTTCTTGCCTGGAGAATCCCAGGGATGGGGCAGCCTGGTGGGCTGCCGTCTATGGGGTCACACAGAGTCGGACACGACTGAAGTGACTTAGCAGCAGCAGCAGCATTCATTTATTTTGTTCACTATATTGTGAAAGACATCATGATTTATAATCTGTAAACAACCACCTGTATGAATATGGAGAAATTCTTCCTTCTGAACCTGTATTCCTTCCTCTGTAAAATAGGATAATTACAATCATCTCTCAAGCCTCTTTTCAAAGCCAAGTGGATAAACATAAACACATAGTAGAGAGTCAGTCTCCAAAAGACAATGCAATCTCTATGAAATGAACTTCAGTTGTGATGATCTGCTTCTTTAGTTGAACTTCTTTTGGAAAATGAGTTAATGGAAAGTTGTGAGTTCTTCTCCTAAATATGTCAGGATAATTCCCAAGATACATTTTTGTTTTAAAAGAAAAAAAAAATTATGAACACCACAGCCCAAGGCTTACCACTTCTTATCGTCATAGATAATGTGTCCTGGAGAGACATAAAAAAAGGTTCTCTCTTCATTACACGACTCATCACATGCTTCCAAAAATATGCTTGGTGCTGTCATCTTGAGGAAGTATTTAGGAAGGTAAGTTCATCTTTTCTAATCATCAATTCATTAAGGAAAACTTAAATATTATTTGCCTTTCAAGTGACAATAAAAGATTTTTTCAGGCACACAAAAGTAGAGTAGCACTTGGTTTCTGTAATTCAGGTATTTAATATACAATTTACAAAAAGACTGCATTAATGCGCCACAGAAGAACAAAATGCTACAAAATATGAGCTTGTATCTTATGGGCTATAAGTTTATTATAACTCAAAGAATGGAAAGTATATTGGATTAATTTTCACTGCTTCATTTAAATATATATATTATATATATAATATATATGTAGTATATATATATATATAGTGGTTTACTTAGTAATGGGTTATATCTTTGTGACACAGGTGTAAGTGAGACTCATGTGATATAAGGCTACCTAGAACTTACATTCTTATGAGAGAGATGGGCGTTAAAAAATATTCCAACAAACACACTGTGTAATGCAAGTGTGATAGGATCCATGAGGAGAAGGTCCTAGGAAATGTGAACACCTTGCAAAGAATATCAATGACTTAGTGACTGAACAGTAAGGACATTTGAAAGAGAACAGAGGTGAAAAAAATTATTTGAATATAGTGGTCCAAAAGGGAACGCTTGATACTCATTCCCCAACTCAGAACATTCCCTATTTCCTCCCTCCTTCCTAGTTTATTTTTCTCCATAACTCTTACCACCACCCAAATAATATATATTTGTTTGTTTGCTGTCTTAATTTACTTACTTGAATGCAAGCTCATGAAATCTGGGATTTATTGAATACTCAACATGCTAGCAGGTAGGAATTAATAGTCATTGAAGAAATAAATGCATGAGTGTGTGAATAAATGTTCCTCTTTTTTCAGTAAGAAAGTTATTGGTACAAACATGGGAAACTGTGGTTGTTTTTAAACTAAAACCGTAGAGAATAATAATACTTCTGTGGGGGAAAAAAAAAAAAGAATATACCTTTCATGAATTGGAGAAAATTGTAACATAAAATGAGTCAGGGTCTCAGTGAATAGGAACATAGGAAGTTAAGTCCTATTGAAAGAATAAGATTTAAACAGTACATTTTCAAGGGAATTCCTTAGAAAAGATTAGAAATAGTGGATCTAAGTAAGTAGGATTTCACTGATAAATCTATGGGGGGAAAAAAAAAGGCTCAAATATCAACTTAGTGTTCAGACTGTGAATCTTGCTCATCATTCAGACCTTAAGGACAAAACCCTGCAATATTAAATTGAAGAGTTAGACTTATTGGAGGTAGAAGATAGAGGATCTCTGAGCTTCAGTTCTCATGAAAAAAAAAACACCAAGGGATAATTAATCATCAAATCTATAGATCAGAAATGGAAAGTAGAGAAAATGAAATTTGAAAATACTTAGTTTAGGCATAGGGCTTCCTTGATGGCTCAGAGGGTAAAGAATCTGCTTGCAATGCAGGAGACCCAGGTTCCATCCCTGGGTCAGGAAGATCCCCTGGAGAAGGGAATAGCACTTATCACATTCTCCCTTAGCAAATTCCACGGACATAAATTTTGTGGGGCCACCAAGAGTCTGACATGACTGAGAGACTTAGGTATGTATTTTGAGATAAAGAGACTATTCTGACATTGGGTGTCATATCTAAGAGGTAGAATAGCAGCAACAAGGAGTTAAAATATCCAAGGGCTTGGTTCCATCAATCCTAGGAGCACCCTTCATTCAAAAAAAAATCTTTGGCTTATTTTGCAAAACATTTTCTGAGATGCATAAGAGATATGTATCATCTAGAATCTCTTTTTGTTTTTAGGTACAACAATCATTTGAAAAACCAAATGTTAAAGCCCAGATGCCCACTGTTGAACGACTCTCTATGACAAGATATTTCTACCTCTTTCCTGGCAACTGAAAACAGTAAGTGTCAAGAGATGTTGTTGGCAGGCAAAAGAAATAGGAGAATGATATTAATAGTGAGGACCAAAGACAGCTCATTGCTTTAGTTGTCAATTAGTAAATTAGTATTCCTTGTTGATATAATTTGGTAATATGTTGTTATTTGCTTACTCTCTATATATGCATTTGGATCCTCCTCTCATAGACAACAAAAAGAGTCCAAAATCCAGTATTGGGTGCAATCACAAAAATGATAGAATGATCTATATATGCTTCCAAGGCAAACAATTCAATATCACAGTAATCAAAGTCTATGCTCCAATCACTAATGCCAAAGAAGCTGAAGTTGAAGTGTTAGTTAGTTACACTTCTAGAACTAACACACGAAAAAAAGATGTCATTTTCATCAGAGGGGACTGGAATGCAAAAGTAGGGAGTCAAGAGATCCCTGGAGTAACAGGCAAGTTTGACCTTGGAGCACAAAATGAAGCAGGGTAAAGGCTAACAGAGTTTTGCCAAGAGAATGCACTGGTCATAGAAAACACCCTCTTCTAGCAACACAAGAGACTCTACATGTGGACATCACCAGATGGTCAATACCAAAATCAGATTGATTATATTCGTTGCAGCCAAAGATGGAGAAGCTCTATACAGTCAGCAAAAACAAGACTAGGAGTTGACTGTACCTCAGATCATGAGCCTCTTATTGCAAAATTCAGAGTTAAACTGAAGAAATTAGGGAAAACCACTATATAAATGGTATATATGTTCATGGATTGGAAGAATAAATATAGTGAAAATGAGCATACTACCTGAAGCAATCTACAGATTCAATGCAATCCCTATCAAGCTACAGAAATAGAACAAATGATGTCACAGTTTGTATGGTAACACCAAAAAACCTCAAGTAGCCAAAGTAATCTTGAGAAAGAAGAATGGAACTGGAGGAATCAATCTGCCTGACTTCATACTATACTACAAAGCTACAGGTATCAAGACAGTATGGTACTGGCACGAAGTCAGAAATATAGATCAATAGAACAAAATACAAATCCCACAGATAAGTCCACTCATCTGTGAAGACCTTATCTTTGATAAAGGAGGCAAAAATATACAATTGAGAAAAGACAATCTCTTTAACAAGTGGTGCTGGGAAACTGACTAACCATATGTAAAAGAATGAAACTAGGACACTTGCTAACACCATACATAAAAATAAACTCAAAATGGATTGAAGATCTAGAGGTAAGACTGGAAACTATAAAACTCTTAGAGGAAAACATAGGCGGACACTCTCTGATATAAATCACATCAAGATCCTCTATGATTCACCTCCAAGAGTAATGGAAATAAAAATAAACAAATGGGACCTAAATAAACTTAAAAGTTTTTGCACAATAAAGGAATGAATAAGCAAGGTGAAAAGGCAGCCATCAGAGTGGGAGAAAATAATAGCAAATGAAGCAACTGACAAAGAAATAACCTCCAAGATATACAAGCAGCTCATGAAGCTATATACCAGAAAAATAAATGACCCAATCAAAAAATATGCCAAAGAATTAAACAGACATCTCCCCAAAGAAGCCATACAGATAGATAAAAAACACATGAAAAGATGCTCAACATCACTCATTATCAGAGAAATGCAAATCAAAACCACAATGAGGTATCATCTTGCACCAGTCAGAATGGTCATCATCAAAAGGCTACAAACAATAAATGCTGGAGAGGGTGTGGAGAAAAGGGAACCCTCTTACACTGTTAGTGGGAATGCAAACTAGTACAGCCACTATGGAGAACAGTGTTGATATTCCTTAAAAAAACTGGAAATAGAAGTGCCATGTGACTCAGCAATCCCACTGCTGGGTTTATACGGCAAGGAAACCAGAATTGAAAGAGACATGCACCCCAATGTTCATCACAGCACTGTTTATAGTAGCCAGGACATGGAAGCAACCTAGATGTCCATCAGCAGACAAATGGATAAGCAAGTTGTGGTACATGTGCACAATGGAATATTACTCAGCTATAAAAAAGGACACATTTGAGTCAGTTCTAATGAGGTGGATGAAACTGGATCCTATTACACAGAATGAAGTAAGTCAGAAAAAGAAACACCAATACAGTGTGTTAATGCAGATAAATGGAATTATAAATATGGTAATGATGACCCTAAATGCAAACAGCAAAAGAGACACAGTTGTAAAGAACAGATATTTGGCCTCTGTGGGAAAAGGCAAGGGTGGGATGATAAGAGAGAATAGCATTGAGACATGCACATTACCATAGGTAAAAAGGATGACCAATGTAACTTTAATACATGAAGCAGAACACTCAAAGCTCATGCTCTGGGACAACTCTGGGGTGGGGTGGGGAGGTAAGTGAGAGGATGGTTCAGGATTGGGGGACACTTGTACACCTGTCGCTGATTCATCTCAATGTATGGCAAAAACCACCACAATATCGCAAAATAATTAGCCTCCAATTAAAATAAATAAATAAAGTTTTAAAAAGCTTGTATTTTATTGTAAACTTCATCTCAATGCTAGAAATATTTACCTACCATCTTCTACTCCTGGTTTCTGACATTCTGGTTACATAAATCCATGGATACTTCAGCAGAATAACTTTTAGTTTCTAATTAGCCTTTAGGAACCACATTTGGGGATTGAATTATTTATTTGACTAATATTTATCAAGCACTTACTATGTTCCAAGTTCTATTATAGATGCTTAGAATATACCAGTGAACAAGATAAATGGGATCCTTGTTCTCAGAAAGCTCATACTCTAGTGAGTGGAGACAGACTCTAAATACACAAGCAAGTAGATGTATGTCAGAGAGTGATATGAGCTAAGGGAAAATAAATAAATAAAAAAGGCTAAAAAGACATAAAAAGATAGATCCTGTACTGTTATAGATAGGTCATTTTGAAAAGGCTGGTTTGGAGTGATGGAATGATTTGAAATCAGAACGAATAGAGTAGGGGATGAACCTCATGGTTCTATGTGGAAAATGCGTCCCAACAGCAGAAACAGGAAGCAAGCTCCTGAGGCAGATATGTGCTTAAGCTGGTTAGATGCTGCAAAAAGACAGCTGGCTAGAGAACGTGAGTGGGAGAAATGGCAGAGTGAAATTCAGGAAAATGGTAAAATCTCACTCAGACTTTACAAAGATCACTCTGATTGCTTATTGCTAAAAAGCTACAAAGGTCACCAACAGAAAGTAGGGGAAATAGCAAAAGCATATGGGAGAAAATAAGAAAAAGAATCACAGTAAGAATTCAATTGAAGGCTTCCAGGGATTACTATATTGATTTTTTGTTCTTTTTCTCTTTTCCAGAAAATCACAGGAAATTCAACCATTTATCAGCTTCAAGAAGCATTTTTATCAGCACAGCATCCATGTTTAACCTTTTGTCTTTCAATTAAAGTGAAAACATATGAACTGTTCTTTGGGGTCCTCTAAGAAAGAATAGAATTTCAATTAAAACAATGGATGGATGGAAATAAAGTAGAAGAAGAAAACTGGATTTTCTCGTTATATTGCATATAATGCCTGCACTTTACTGAGTGAAGAGAACTAGTCATGACTTGCCCTCAGCAGCAGGGTGAAAGGAGATGGTGCACATCTGGAGACAAGGACCAAAAACTGGGTCACCTGCTCCTTTGATCACTCATCAAACCTTGCAACTAGAATTATTTGGAAGAATATTTCTAATTTATTATTTAACCAACGTCATAGGTCAAGTTCAATTTTTTTTTCAGAAAGTTGTTATGGTACCTATGCATCTTTCTTCTTATCCATAAATTAATTTGCTTTCTTGTTGATGATTTTTCATTCCAGATTTCCAAGCTTCAGGAAAATTTTGTTATTTAGCAAACACTTGGTAATTATCTAAAATAAATTGGGCCTTTGATTTAAGATGGTATAATTGGGTGTGCTTGTATAGAAAGACAGACATTATTAGATACAGAACATCCAAGAGTGTGGGAAATGTCAGCAATGGGAAAGAAAATGTTAAATTTTCTGGAAAGTGAATGTCAGTAGAGGAATTTTTGCAACATGGCCATCTGAGCCACTGACTAAGGAGATGTACCACTTCAATTACATACATGCAGAATGCTGAATAGATATATCAGGACATGCTGAACTGTATTACAAATAAAATGATTCTCTAGATATCAAATACTACCATGATAAGTAATATTTGTTATTGTTTGTCAGAATTATTTGAAAGATTTTGATTACTGTAAGGGATATTGTATATTTAAGTCACTACTTTAATCCTCACAACCATCTTATGAAGTAATCACTATTAATATTTCTATTTTATAAATAATGAAACAAAAGAAAATAGAGCCTAAATGATGTCCCTAAAGTGACACATAAAGTAGGTGGCCACACCAGGATTTGAGTGCAACCAGATTTGTTCTGAAATCTGAATTGTTAACCACTGCACCACACTACCTCTCTAAAAAAGGAGAGACTGAAATTGTACAGGTTTTCAATTATAAGGGTTAACTGAAATTTGAATTGTAATGGTTAACTAACAGTACAAAGACTTGTGATGTATATATTTCTGTCCCTCACTTCTCCACTTGGAACCAAAGACCCAAAAACATACAAAAATGCATCACAATGATCCAAAAATATACAGAGACAAACTTTCTTCTCTGACTACTGCATGATGATGTTAAAACCCCAGTAACATAAAGACTGCAACAAATTTCTACATAATTAGAAATAAAAACACATGCACATAGTATATGCATATATAAACATAAATATACATACAGATGTAAAATAAGAAAGGAAAAAGTATGAGAAGTCAGAAAACTTGAGAAGTCAGAAAAATGCTGAACCATTAAGAAAATAGAAGAGTAAATTATAAAGATTAAAAAGAAAAATATATATATAATGAGACAGTAACAGAACAAAACATAAATTTTGAGCAGATTCTTAGAAAAGAAAGAAAAAAAACTTTTCCTTTAAAAATGAAGTAAAAGTGTTAATCACTCAGTCCTATTCAACTCTTTGTGACCCCATGGACAGTAGCTTGCAAGTCTCCTCTGTCCATGGAATTTTCCAGGCAAGAATACTGGAATGTACTTCCATTTCCTTCTCTAGGGAATCTTCCTGATCCAGGGATTGAACACGGGTCTCCTGCATTGCAGGAAGATTGTTACAATCTGAGCCACTAAGCACACCTCTTCCTTTAAAATGGACTCATTAAATAGCAGACATTCACCAGGATTGAGTATGAAAAAATAGAATAAGCACAAAGACAATATTAGTGATAAAGAGATATAATAAATAGAGATCAACATAAACACAGAAAAATCACAAGAAAATATAGTACATAACAGTGATGGAATTCTAGAAAAAGTAAATTAGCAAATGAAGACATAAAGAAATGAAAAGACAAATAAATCAATAAATAATAAATTCAGTGAATTTTCTTTGCTATATCTACTGGAAAAAAAAAAAAAAAGAAGAACAGACCCAAAGGATTGTAGAGAAGTGTCTTACAAAGCTTTTAAGAATTGATAAGCTCAATTTTATATAAATACTTCCAAATAATAAAAAGAGAAATAAACTTAAGTTCTTTTCAGGGCTAGTACAAAATTGACTGGAGAAGGAAATGGCAACCCACTCCAATATTCTTGCCTGAAGAATCCCATAGACAGAGGAGCCTGACAGGCTACAGTCTATAGGGTCCAAAAAGTCAGACACAACTTAGCAACTAAACTAACTAACTAACAAAACTGATACAAAACCAGAGAAATAGAGGCAAAGTTAGAAAAATACAAGCTGATTTTTCAGGTGCATTGATGTAAATATTATAAACAACATGTTAGCAAAGCAATTCCAGTCAAATAGGAAACATTGCTGATATTTTTTTTAATAAGCTAGTAATTACTCTGGGAATGAAGTTATAGTTTAATAAAAATATATATGGAAGCATTCATCAAAATAAGAGATTAAAAAATTCTATTCAATTTTGCACTAGATTTCAAGATAATAAAATGCAAGCTAAAAATATAAACTAAAACTTTTTGAAGCTCAAGAAACAAAGCCATCACTGTTTCTGAAAATATGATTTTATTCATTGAAAATGTTTTAAAGGAATAATATAAACCTCTAATTTGCAAGAACTGAGATCAATATACAACATTTAATAGCAATCTTGTTTTCAAAACACAACCAAATACTTTTTAAAATTAATTTGTTTATTTTAATTGGAGGATAATTACTTTACAATATTGTGATGGTTTTTGCTATACATAAACATGAATCAGCCATAGGTATACATGTGTCCCTCTCATCTTGAACCCCTTTCCCACCTCTCTACCCACCTTTTCCCTTTAAGTTGCCACAGTATACCAGCTTTGGCTGCTCTACTTCATGCATCAAACTCACACTGGTCATCTATTTTACATATGGTACTGTTTATGTTTCAATACTATTCTCTCAAATCATTCCAACCTCACCTTCTCCAGTTGAGTCCAAAAATCTGTTCTTTTTATCTATGTCTCCTCTGCTGCCCTGAATGTGGAATCAGTAGTATCATCTTTCTAAATTCCATTTATATGTGTTAATATACAGTATTTGTCTTTTCCTTTCTGACCTGCTTTACTGTGTATAATAGGCTACAGATTCATCCAACTTATTAGAATTGACTCAAATACACTTATTTTTGTATCTGAGTGATATTCCATTGTGTATTTGTACCATGACTTCCTTATCCACTCAACTGCTGATAGACATCGAGGTTGCTTCCATGTCGTAGCTTTTGTAAACAGTACTGCAATGAACATTGAGGTACATGTGTTTCTTTTTTTTTTTAATTTTATTTTATTTTTAAACTTTACATAATTGTATTAGTTTTGCCAAACATCAAAATGAGTCTGCCACAGGTATACATGTGTTCCCCATCCTGAACCCTCCTCCCTCCTCCCTCCCCATACCATCCCTCTGGGTCGTCCCAGTGCACCAGCCCCAAGCATCCAGTATCGTGCATCGAACCTGGACTGGCAACTCGTTTCTTACATGATGTTTTACATGTTTCAATGTCATTCTCCCAAATCTTCCCACCCTCTCCCTCTCCCACAGAGTCCATAAGACTGTTCTATACATCAGTGTCTCTTTTGCTGTCTCGTACACCAGGTTATTGTTACATCTTAAAAATCCTTAACAAAATTCTAGCAATCAGAATCCAACAACACATTAAAAAGATCATACACCATGGTCAAGTGGGCTTTATCCCAGGGATGCAAGGATTCTTCAATATCTGCAAATCAATCAATGTAATACACCACATTAACAAATTGAAAAATAAAAACCATATGATTATCTCAATAGATGCAGAGAAAGCCTTTGACAAAATTCAACATCCATTTATGATAAAAACTCTCCAGAAAGCAGGAATAGAAGGAACATGTGTTTCTTTTAATTCAGGTTTCCTCAGGGTATATGCCCAGCAGTGTGATTGCTGGGTCATATGGCAGTTCTATTCCCAGTTTTTTAAAAGCAACTTTCACACTGTTCTCCATAGTGGCTGCACCAATTTGCATTCCCACCAACAGTGTAAGAGGGTTCCCTTTTCTCCACACCCTCTCCAGCATTTATTGTTTGTAGACTTTTTGATGAGATAGCAGCCATTCTGACTGATGCAAGATGATACCTCACTGGAGTTTTGATTTACATTTCTATAATAATGAGTGATATTGATAATTTTTTGTGTCCCTATTAGTCACCTGTATTTCTTCTTTGGAGAAATGTCTGTTTAGGCCTTTTGCCCTTTTTTTGAGTGGGTTGTTTGCTTTTCTGGTATTTAGGTGTATGAGCTGTTCATATATTTTGGAGATTAATGCTTTGTCAGCTGTTTTGTTTGCTATTATTTTCTCCCATTCCAAGGCCTGTTTTTTTCACCTTGCTTATAGTTGTGCAAACATTTTATGTTTAATTAGGTCCTATTTGCTTAGTTTTGTTTTTATTTCCATTACTCTGGGAGGTAGATCATAGATGATAGTGATGTGATTTATTTCAGAGTGTTCTGCCTGTTTTTTCCTAACAATTATAGTTTTGGGTCATACATTTAAGTCCTTAATCCATTTTGAGTTTATTTTTGTGTATGGTTTTAGATAATGTTCTAGTTTCATTCTTTTACACGTGGTTGACTAGTTTGCCCAGCACCACTTGTTGAAGAGACTGTCTTTTCCCATTGAATATTTTTGCCTCTTTTGTGAAAGACAAAGTGTCCATAGGTGTTTGAACCTATCTCTGGGCTTTCTACTTTGTTCCGTTTGCCCATATTTTTTTGTCTTTGTGCCAGTAACATATGGTCTTGATGACCGTAGCTTTGCATTATAGCCTGAAATAGGGAAGATTGTTTCCCTTCAGTTGCATTTTTCTTTTTCAAGATTATTTTGGCTCTTCAGGGTCTGTTGTGTTTCCATATAAACTGTGAAATTATTTTTTCTAGTTCTGTGAAAAGTATCATTGATTATTTGATAGGGATTGCATTGAATCTATAGATCGCTTTGAGTAGAATACTCATTTTGCTTATTCTTCCAATCCAAGAAAATGGTATATTTCTCCATCTATTTGTGTCATCTTTGACTTCATTCATCAGCGTTTTATAGTTTTCTGATACAGATCTTTTGTTTCCATAGGTAAATTTATTCCAAAATATTTTATTCTTTTCTTTGCAATGGTGAATGTGATTGTTTCCTTAATTTATCTTTCTGATATTTCATTGTTAGCATATAGAAATTCAAGGGATTTCTGTGTACTCATTTAATCCTGCAACTTTAATGTATTCATTGGTTTTCTTGTGGCATGTTTGGGAGTTTCTATGTAAAGAACATCTCATCTGGAAACAGTGAGTTTTACTTCTTTTCCAATCTAGATTCATTTTACTATTTTTTTTTTCTTCCCTGGTTAGGACATTTAAAACTATGTTGAACAGTAGTGGTGAGAATGGTCACCCTTGTCTTGTTCCTGATTTTGGAGGAAATGCTTTGAGTTTTTGCAATTGAGAATAATGTTTGCTGTTGGGTTTGTCATATATGGCTTTCATTACGTTGAGTTATGTTCCTTCTACACCTACTTTCTCATAGAATTTTGTATCATAAATGGGTGTTGGATTTTGTCAAAGGCTTTCTATGCATCTATTCAAATAATCACGGCTTTTATCCCTCAATTTGTTAACATGCAGTATCACATTGATTGATTTGTGAATATTGAAGAATCTTTGTATCCCTGGAATAAAGCTATTGGTCATGATATATGAGCTTTTTAATATGTACTTTGATTCTGTCTACTACAATTTTTTGACGTTTTGAATTTTTTGAGACATCTAAGTTCATGAGTGATATTGGCCTGCAGTTTTCCTTTTTTATAGCATTTTTGTCTGATTTAGGAATCAATATGATGATGGTCTCATAGAATGAGTTTAGGATTTTTCCTTAGTCTGCAATATTCTAGAAGAGTTTGAGTAGAATAGGTGTTAGCACTTTTCTAAATTTTTGGTAGGATTCACCTGTGAAGCCATCTGGCTCTGGGATTTTGTTTGTTGGAAAATTTTTGAGTATAGTTTTGATTCCCATGCTTGTGATTGGTCTGTTCACATATTCTATTTCTTCTTGTTTTAGTTCTGGAAAGTTATAATTTTCTAAGAATTTCTCCATTTCTCCCAAGTTGCCCATAATATTAGCATATAGTTGCCCATAGTAGTCTCTTATGATTGTATTTGTGTGTTGGCTGTTGTAATTTCTCCTTTTTCATTTCTAATTTTATTGATTTGAGTCTTCTCCCTTTTTCTTGTTGGTGATTCTGGCAGTTTGTCTATTTTGTTTAACTTCTCAAAGAACCATCTTTTAGCTTTACTGACCTTTGCTATAGTCTCCTTCATTTCTTGGTCATTGAATTCTGCTCTGATTTTTATTATTTCTTTCCTTCTACTAAGTTTATTTTTTGTTGTTGTTCTTTCTCTAGTTGCTTTTAATTTAAGGTTAGGTTTTCATTTGATGTTTCTCTTGTTTCTTGAGGTAGACATGTATTGCTATGAACTTCCCTCTTATGACTGCTTGTTGAATCCAACAGATTTGGGGTCATCTTGTTTTCATTATCATTTGTTTCCATGAATATTTTTTATTTTCTTTTTTGATTTCTTCAGTGATCTGTTGGTTATTCAGAATCGTGTTGTCTAGCTTTCATATGTTTGTGTTTATTACAGTATTTGTGTGTGTGTGTGTAGTTGATATCTAAGCTTACAGAATTCTTATCAGAATAGATGCTTGAAATTATTTCATTAAAAAAAAAATACCATATATTTACCAGAGATCAAATTGCCAACATCCTTTGGATAATAGAAAAAGCAAGATAATTCCAGAAAAACATCTACTTCTGCTTCATTGACTACACTAAAGCCTTTGACTGTGTGGATCAGAACAAATTGTGGAAAAAATTTTAAAGAGATGAGACTACCAGGATGCCTTATTTGCCTTCTGAGAAATCTGTATACAGGTCAAAAAGCAACAGTTACAACCAGGCATGGAAAAAAAGACTGGTTCCAAATTGGGAAAGGAGTATGTAAAACATGTATATTTTCATTCTGCTTATTTAATTTATATGCAGAGTACATCATGAGAAATGCCAGACTGTATGAAGCACAAGGGAATTAAGTTTGCCAGGAGACATATCAATAACCTCAGGTATGCAGATGACTCTAACCTTGTTTCAGAAAGGGAAGAGTAACTAAAGAGTCTCTTGATGAAGGTGAAAGAGGAGAATGAAAAAGCTGACTTAAAACTCAACATTCAAAAAGTGAAGATCATGGTTTCTGGTCCCATCACTCCATGGCAAATAGATGGTGAAACAATGGAAACAGTGACAGGCTTTATTTTCCTGGGCTTCAAAATCACTGTAGATGGTGATTGTATCCATGAAATTAAAAAATGCTTGTCCTTGGAAGAACAGCTATGATAAACCTAAACAGTATATTAAAAAGCAGAGATATCACTTTGCCAATAAAAGTCTGTATAGTCAAAGCTATAGTTTTTCAAGTTGTCATGTATGGATGTGGCAACTGGACCATAAAGAAGGTTGAGTGCCAAAGAATTGATGCTTTTGAACTGTGGTGTTAGAGAAGACTCTTGAGAGTCCCTTGGACAGCAAGGATATTAAATTTGTCTATCTTAAAGGAAATCAGTCCTGAATATTCTTTGGAAGGACTGATGCTAAAGCTAAAGCTCTAATGCTTAAGTCACAGTTTTCGAAAGCAAACTCATTATAAAAGATCTGGATGCTGGGGAAGATTGAAGGCAAGCGGGGAAGGGGACAACAGAGGATGAGATGGTTGGATGGCATCACCAACTCAATGGACATGAGTTAGAGCAAGCTCCAGGAGATGGTGAAGGACAGTGAAGCCTTGCATGCTGCAGTCCATGGGGTCTCAAGAGTTGGACATGACTGAGCAACTAAACAACAACAATGAAGGGTAGATTTGTGGCCTAGAATGTGATCTATTCTGGAGAATGTTCCATGTGCGCTTGAGAAAAATTGAAATTCATTATTTTTTGAAATGCCCAGAGATTTCAATTATGCCCAGGTCTAACTGGTTCAATATATTTTTTAAAACTTGTGTTTCATTGTTAATTTTCTGTCTGTATGATCTGTCCATTAATGTGAATGGTGTATTAAATAAAGCCCCCCACTATTATTGTATTACTGTCATTTTCCCTTTAATATTTGTTAGCATTTGCCTTACATACCTAGGTGCTCCTATGTTGGGTACATATATGTTTATAATAGCTGTATCTTCTTGATTGATGTCTGGATTATTTTGTGTTTTTTCTTTGTCTCTTATAATGGTGTTTATTTTAAAGTCTATTTTATCTGATGAATACTGATACTCCAACTTTCTTTTGGTCTCCACTTGCATGAAATATCTTTTGCTAGCCATATTTTTAGGCTGTATGTGTCCCTAAGTTTGAGGTAGGTTGCTTGTAGACAGCATATATAGGAGCTTAGTTTTTGTATCCATTCACCCATTTTTTGTCTTATAGTTGGTGTGTTTATAGTTTAACCCATTTGTATTTAAAGTGATTATTGATATGTATAATCCTGTTACCATTTAGTTTATTGTTTTGGATTCTTTTTATAAAACTTTTCTGTGTTTCCTGTCTAGAGAAGATCCTTTAGCATTTGTTGAAGAGCTGTTTTGGTAGTGCTTAATTCTCTTAGGTTTTGCTTGTCTATAAAGCTTTGGGTTTCTCCTTTGACTCTGAATGAGATCCTTGCTGGGTAGAGTAATCTTGGTTGTTGTTTTTTCCCTTTCTTCACTTTTAGTGTATCTTGCCATTCCCTTCTGGGGAAGGCAATGGCACCCCACCCCAGTACTCTTGCCTGGAAAATCCCATGGACAGAGGAGCCTGGTAGGCTCCAGTCCATAGGGTCGCTAAGAGTTAGACACGACTGAGTGACCTCACTTTCACTTTTCACTTTCATGCATTGGAGAAGGAAATGGCAACCCATTCCAGTATTCTTGCCTGGAGAATCCCAGAGACAGAGGAGCCTAGTGGGCTGCCGTCTATGGGATCACACAGAGTCAGACACGACTGAAGTGACGTAGCAGCAGCAGCAGCCATTCCCTTCTGGCCTGCAAGGTTTCTGTTGAAAGATCAGCTGTTTTCCCTATGGGGATCCCTATATATGTTATTTGTTACTATTCCCTTGCTGATTTTAATATTTGTTCTTTGTGTTTAATTTTTGCTATTTTGATTAATATGTGTTTTGGCATGTTTCTCCTTGGGTTTATCCTGTATGGGATTCTCTGGCCTTCTTGGACTTAGGCAGCTGTTTCCATCCCCATTTTAGGGAAATTTTTTACTATTATCTTCTCAAATATATTCTTATGCCTTTTCCTTTTGTCTTCTTCTTCTGGAATGCCTACAATTCAAATATTGGGGTGCTTAACATTGTCCCAGAAGTCTCTAAGGCTGTCCTCTTTTATTTTTATTCTTTTCTCCACTCTGCTTCATTTATTTCCACCATTTTATCTTCCAGCTCACTTATCTTTTTTCTGTCTCAGTTCCTCTACTGTTGGTTCCCTCAAGAGTGTTTTTAATCTCAGTTATTGCATTGTTCATTACTGATTGACTATTCTTTATTTTTTCTGGATCCTTTTTAAACATTTCTTGCATCTTCTCAATCCATGATTCTAGTTCATTTATCTTTCTCTCCTTTTGTTTTCAAGATTTTAGATCATGTCTACTCTCATTGTTCTGAATACTGTTTTCAGGTAGACTCCCTATCTCCTCCTCTTTTGTTTGGTTTGGGGGGCTTTATCATGTTCCTTCACATGCTGGGTATTTCTCTACTTTTTCATTTTGTTTAGTTTTCTATGCTTAGAGTCTCCTTTCTGCAGGCTAGAAGCTTGTAATTCCTCTTAATTGTAGAGTCTGTTCCCTGTGTTTAGCGTTTGACCAGTGGCTTGTTAAGGGGAACTTGTTTCTGTGTTCTGGTGGACGGAGCTGGATCTCATCTCTTTGCAGGGAAGTGTAGAGTCCAGTAGAGAGTTTTGGAGTGTCTCTGGGTTTGCTGTGGTTTTGGGAATCCTTTCTTTTAATGTCCAGGGTTGTGTTTCTCTTTTTACTGGAGGATTAGCATGGGGTGTCTTGCACTGGAGCTTGCTGGCTCTTGGATGGTGTTTGGTCTCAGTGTAGGCATGGAGGATTTTGGATTGGCTCTTGTATATGTTATAATTCCCTGGGTCAGGAGTTCTGTAATTATATGAAGTTCTGGAGTTGAGCTTCCTGTACCTGAGTTTCAGTTCAAACCACTTACAGTTCCATCAAGACTTCTCCATCCACACAACACAGAAGACAAAACCCCTAGGTTAATGGTGAAATAACTCTTCATAGCCAGGAATGCCTAAAAAGATTCATACAGTTATATAGAGATGAGAAGAAGGAGGAAGGGGATAGAGGTGACCAGGAGGAGAAAAGGGAGAGTCAAAAGTGAAGACAACAATCAAGCCAGTAATCAAATCCCTAAGTAAAAAAAGATAATAAAAATTAAACTCTTAAAGATACAAAATTAATAACAGAAGATAAAAAAGCAAAAATTAAAAACCTACAATGAAAATTAGACTCTCAGAAGTACAATATAAAAGAACTTTGACACAAAAATAAATATATATATATATGAAATTTACTTAAAAGTAGTAAGAAAGATAAAAGTAGGCTATAAAAATAAAAGTTAAAGGAGTAATAGAAAACCATATTAGAACAATATGAGGGAAAAAAGAAAAAGTGGAGGTGAAAAAGGGGGAAAAAGCAAAGAGAAAAAATGGAATAAAAATTAAAGAAATTAAAAACAATAAAATTAAAAAATAATGATAATGAAATATATATACCTAGGAAAATCTCTGGAGCTGTTGTGGGCAGTGTGGGGTCAGTTCAGTGTCAGATATGTTCTTGTTCTGGCATGTACTTGTTCTCAGTGTCTACAGTTGCTCCTCAAATGCACAGTCTCAGCTCAACTGAAGGATTTTAATCTGTTGCACCTGCTGCTTCTGGGGCCATTCCCCCTCCTCTTTTTCGGTTGGGTTGCAAGTCTCCAGTTTCTGATCTCTGCCCTGATACCAAGGGGGATTGGGGGAATGATCACTTACTTGGGCTCACTTTCTCAGGTGTGCTGTGGAGAAGGAGAGAAACTGCAAACAAACACCTCTGGCATGTGTAGGAAGTGCCTGAAGTGGATGGAACACACAGGAGTGGCCACAACCCAAGGCAGCATGAACCTCCCAGGTCCAAGCCCCTCAGGCTCCCAGGTATGCTAAAAGGGCACAGGTGGGCTGTGCATCTCCTCAAGGTCTCAGTCTGTGACATCCTCAGTAGATATGAACTGTCAAAGATCCCAATAAGACATGGTTACAACTGGCAGCCTGCTCACAGTTTGGCGGGACATACAGTCTCTAGGGCTGAGTTTGTAGCAGCTCCTTGCCTTCCACCCCTGGCTGTTGCACGTCTGCCTCTCTGCCTCCAGGGAGGGCTGTAAATGGCAGCGGACTCACTCTCCTTTGGTATTTGCTAGGACATGACCCTTTGTTCTGTAAGTGTGCCAGGGGTCAGAGTGCTGTGTGAGAGCCTTCCCAGGGGGAAGGTCCTTTGCTCTTGTTTCTCTAGCATCCCCATAGCTTGGGTTTCTCCCGTTCTGCCTGTGATATGTTGTATTACTCCCCTCAGAGTGTCCTCATGGCTTTCAACCCAGTCCTCTCCATAAGGACCACCAGTGCAGCCATCACCTGGGCACTCAGCCCCCACTTGATGTGGGTAGCACGAGCATGTGAGCTGAATTTGTTTGCAAAACAGAAATAGACACACAGACACAGAGGCGGGGGGGAAAATTATGGTTGCCATGAGGGAAACATGGGAAGAGATAGTTAGGGAGTTAGGGATGGGCAGGTACACACTGCTATATTTAAAATAGATAATTA
The DNA here is from genome assembly GCF_032452875.1 of Bos javanicus. NCBI lineage: Eukaryota > Metazoa > Chordata > Mammalia > Artiodactyla > Bovidae > Bos > Bos javanicus. The sequence goes on from NC_083882.1 coordinate 3,269,401, forward strand.
ACAAGATCCTACTGAATAGCACAAGGAATTCTGTTCAATGTTATTTGGTAGCCTGATTGGGAGGGCAGTTTGGGAGAGAATGGATACATATATATGTATGGTGGAGGCCCTTTGTTGTCCACCTGAAACTATCATAACACTGTTAACTATATATATCCCAATATAAAACAAAAAGTTTAAAAACAAAATACTTAGGTATTTACCCAGCATTCAAATGGATACCTGTTGATACTGGCTATGTGATATTCAGGGAACAAGCATAGGCTGAACATTAAAATTTCTAGAGCTTTCCTATTTAAAATAGCAATGAAAACCAAGGCACTAGAGGAGGCTGCTAAATAAGTGAGAAAAAACAGAGCAAAGACTAAAGATATTAGTTAACTTTGCAAGGGTTACTAGGAAAAGTAGCCAGCCTGTGAAGTAGCAGGAGAAGCAAGATAGGGTTGTTATTTGAAAGGTAAATGAATGAAGAGTTTCTAGAATATCTTCAAATGTTACTCTGAAATGCTTCTATAGGTTAAAAAAGCTACTGGGGATTAAACATTGAATTTGACAAATCACTTGTTAAATTAACAGGAACTGTTTGGTAGGGAGCTAGAGACAAAAGGGTGATTGGAGTTGGTTCAAGATAGAATAAAGTACGTTTGGAGATCTCAAAGACAGGCAATGTTTTTAGAGGAGCTATAGGCAATTAGGATCGAGAGGATTCTTTTTAATAAAAGATATTATAATGCATTTTTATAGATAGAGTGATGATGATTGGGCTTCCCAGGCAGTACTACTGATAAGGAATATGCCTACTAAGGCAGAAGTGTAAGATATGAAGGTTCAATCCCTGGGTTAGGAAGATTCCCTGGAGGAGGATATGGAACCCCACTCCATTATTCTTGCCTGGAAAATTCCATAGGCAGAGGAGTCTGGCAGGCTTTAGTCCATGAGGCCACAAAGAGTCAGACTGACTGAGAAATTCAGCACACATAGGTAATGATATGATTAAGTGGGAAAATCAATGATATAAGAAAGCAATGGCACTATTGTTAAACAATATACTTCAGTAGGTAAGAGTGAGAAAATAGAATGAAAAAAGTGATGGCTTAGCATTAGATAGAATTATAGAAGTAAAGGCCAAGTATAGAATACTAGGTAATTGTAAGTCAGTAGATCTTCATTCTTTGGGGTGAAATTATTTGGGAGATTTGGCCCAAAGAGAAGGAAATGTTGTTCTAGCATACCACTTTTCCAGATAGATTGTAATGTGTATATAGCCAAAAATAATGCAAATATTTTTCATTGGTTCTTTAACATTAAGTTATTAATATCATATGGACAAAGCTCAGAAGATTTGGTTGTGGATGTTGAAGAAAATGAAAATATTAAGAAGTTGATAATATTAAATAAAAATTTGGGTTAAAGATACTGGTATGACTGGAGGTGAGAAAAGATGTAGGAAATTGTATGAGGGCAACTATCTTCAATTTACGTAGAAGAGAACAAAGTGGTACTGATGAAAGTGGAAATGAGGGTTAATATATAATTTAATATAAAATGAATTAAAAGAACTGAAGTTATGGTATCATCACATATTCGGTAGAATAGACAATGAATGGGGAGGTGTGAGTGAGCTGCATCTCAGTTTTCATGAGTAAATCTACATCATTTTTTGTATTTGATTTATAAGAAAACAGATGATAAAACAGATAAACAAAAATTCTCATGTTATAGAGAATTCTGAAGATTATCACTAGGAAATAACAAAACACATAATCTAAGAAAGTGACATATAGGATACAGATATAAGATGGGGAGAGATGAGAGATGTACTGGAGAATATAGTTTTTATTTAACCCTATACTACCGGGATAGTTGCCTTAGGTATTCTTTAATTTGATAAAACATTTTATAATGATAATTTATCCACACTTAAATACGGTATAGCCATAAAAAATGAGATAGTTCTTAATGAATTGACTTTTTTAAGGTTTTTTCATACACTGTCAAATTTTTAAAAAACAATTATTAATAATATGGAAAGGAAGTTATGGGTAAATATATGTTTGTCAATTATCTATTGCTGAGTAACAAACTACCCCAAAACTCAGTGGCTTAAAACAATAAGCACTGACTATTATTCAAGAGTTGACCAGTTAACTGGGTGTTTCCGGTCTCTGGGATTATTCATGTGTCTGAAATCATTTGCACATAGTGCAAGCATGTCTACTGACACTGGTGGGACCACTTATATTTTTGGAAAGCATATGATTTTGGAAAGTTTAAAGTTGGTCTAACATGACCTTGGCTGAGACAAGTGTGTTCTCTGCCACATCATGTTTCTTATTCTCTACTAATCTAGGCCAGATTTATTCAAATGGAGGTTCAGGTATCCAAGATGGAGAAGTGCACAATGCTTCTGAAGACCTGGGCTCAGAATCGTACAGTGTCCCTCTGCTACATCATGCCGGCCAAAACCAAGTTACAAGGCCAGTCTGGAGTCAGAGCAAAAGACATGGATACAAAGAAGCCAATGATTGCAGCTATCAATAAAATTGGTATTGTATTATGTGTTTTTTAAAATTATAGAAAATATTCACAAAGATGCAAACTGAACATATTATTGTGCTATATGTTTATAGTATTATATATTTGTAGCATGAAATTAAGAAAGTTGTATCTACTGCATTTCACAATATTTTTATTGCTTAATTTTCAAATAAACATCTATCAATTATTCTAAGAAATTTTAAAGGGTCCTTTGTGTATTTAGTAAATAAAAATATACACACGAATCTCATGGATAAACAATAACTAGAACTGACAAATAGCAGATGAGGAGAGAAGTAAAGAGATTCTTTATCTGAAGTTTTAAAACTGTTTGGCAGTTCAGTCAGTTTCTTGCCCGCCCCGCCCCCCCCTTCCCCCACAAAGTCTTCCAAGTTCATACTTCACTTCTGGGGTTGAGCAGGCATCAGTAAAGTGAGGCATCCCTACCATTTAGTGGCAAAGAGGTGGCATAGTGACAAATAAGGGTTGATTTGACTTATTGTGTTAAAAGTAAACTGGAAGGCAGAATATAGAAACTTAAGTTTATGCCTCTGTGTGTGTATTTATGCCTGTTTGTAAATATGCATGTATATATTTCATTCTGGTAACTTTGTTACAGTAAGGAGAAAAGAAAGTATTCACTTTCTGTTTTCTAAAGGAGAGAAGCTAAATATCAGAGGAAAAAATCATATTTTATTCAAGCAAAGAGCAAGGGAATTTGAGCAGTTAAGTTTACTGCTATGTTAATATCAGCGTACTAGTCCACTGAGAATAAAGAAAGCAACTGCTTTCATTTTCACTGCCCAGGAAGTTGCTGGGGAGTTGTTCCAGTTTTTCTGTTGTTTATGACTATGCTTCAGTAACAGCTCAGGAGGAAAGTGTAGCAGAAAAGAGAAGGAGCCATGAAAGAAGCACACATCAGAAATGACTAAATTACTCAGATCATAAAGGATGGCACCTTGGAGCACAGTAATGAGTATGCTAACAAAGTGCTTTTGGAGAAAATGGCAACCCACTCCAGTATTCTTGCCTGGAGAATCCCAGGGACAGAAGATCTTGGTGGGCTGCCATCTATGGGGTTGCATGGAGTAGGACACACTGAAGCAACTTAGCACCACCAGCAGTAACAAAGTGCTTTAGATAATATATTACAACTTATTGGAGAATGGGAAAATATAGAAAATCTGGACATATGATCTTAAGTTTCTTGGTGATTCTAGATTTTTCTTTGGATTTATAGTGACACTGAAGCAGAAGATATTAAGAAGTGGTGGCAGGAATACACAGAAGAATTACACAAAAAAGATTTTCATGACCCAAATAATCATGATGGTGTCATTACTCACCTAGAGCCAGACATCCTGTAATGTGAAGTCAAACTGCCTTAAGAAGCATCAATAAAAACAAAGCTAGTGGACATAATGGAATTCCAGTTGAGCTATTTTAAGTCCTAAAAGATTATACTGTGAAAGTGCTGCACTCAGTATGCCAGCAAATTTGGAAAACTCAACAGTGGCCACAGAACTGGCAAAGGTCAGTTTTCATTTCAATCCCAAAATAAGACAATGCTAAAGAATGCTCGAACTACTATACAATTGCACTCATCTCACACACTAGTAAAGTAATGCTCAAAATTTTCCAAGCCAGGCTTCAGCAATACGTGAACTGCGAACTTCTAGATGTTCAAGTTGGTTTTAGAAAAGGCAGAGGAACCAGAGATCAAATTGCCAACATCCGCTGGATCATTGAAAAAGTGAAAGAGTTCCAAAAAAACATCGACTTCTGTTTTATTGACTATGCTAGAGCCTTTGACTGTGTGGACCACAACAAACTGGAAAATTCTTAAAGAGATGGGAATACCAGATCACCTTACCTGCCTCCTGAGAAATCTATATGCAGGTCAAGTAAAATTGTACATGGAAAAACAAATTGGTTCCAAATCAGGAAAGGAGCACATCAAGGCTGCATATTGTCACTCTGCTTATTTATGTGCAGAGTACATTATGTGAAATGCTGGGCTGAATGAAGCACAAGGTGGAATCAAGTTTGCAGACAGATATATAAATAACTTCAAATATGTAGATGACACCACTCTTAAGGCAGAAAGTGAAGAGGAACTGAAGAGCTTCTTGATGAAAGTGAAAGAGGAGGGTGAAAAAACTGGCTTAAAACTCAGCATTCAAAAAACTAAGATCATGACATCCGGTCCCATCATTTCATGGCAAATGGAGAAACAGTGGAAAAAGTGACAGACTATTTTTTGGGGGGCTCCAAAATCACTGCAGATTGTGATTGCAGCCATGACACTAAAAGACTCTTGCTCCTTGGAAGAAAAGTTATGACCAACCTAGACAGCATATTAAAAAGCAGAGACGTTACTTTGCCAACAAAGGTCTGTCTAGTCAAGGCTATGGTTTTTCCAGTAGTCATGTATGAATGTGAGAGTTGGACTATAAACAAAGCTGAGTGCCAAAGAATTGATGCTTTTGAACTGTTGTGTTGGGGATGACTTTTGAGAGGCCCTTGGACTCCGAGGAGATCCAACCAGTCCATCCTAAAGGAAGTCAGTCCTAAATATTGATTGGAAGGGCTGATGTTGAAGCTGAAACTCCAATACTTTGGCCACCTCATTCAAAAAACTGATTCATTTGAAAAGACTCTGCTGCTGGGAAAGATTGAAGTTGGTAGGAGAAGGGGATAACAGAGGATGAAATGGTTGGGTGACATCACCGACTCAATGGACATGAGTTTGGGTAAACTCCGGTAGTTGGTGATGGACAGGGAGGCCTGACATGCTGCAGTCCATGGGGTCTCAAAGAGTCAGATTTGACTAAGTGACTGAACTAAACAGTACTGATACATTATATATTTATATACTAAATGAAAATCTATAAAGTAGGTTTATAGCAGTAAGCAAGATAAATTTCCTGCTTTCATACAGTGTAGTGGATGTAGCTATCCAATAAACATGCAAAAGTAAACAGTATATTTTGAGGGAATGTACACAAGAAAGAGGATTAGACCATAGAAATAGATACTGTTGGGGGGAAGCACTCACATGAGTCAGAGTGAACAGTTATGAGAATTTTGGGGGGTGATATTTCAGTATATATACCTGAAGAACAGAGAGGGAATTGTGTCAAGTTTTAAAGTAAAAGCATTCTGTGGAAAGAGAAAGCAAGAACAAAGGCTATGAGCCAGGAAAAGCTGGTTTTTCTGGAGACCAGGAAATGAGGGGGAACTGGGTGGAGGATCTGTTAAAAAGTCAGAGAAAGACTGCCATACTATTTGGGGCAAGGAAATGGCAACCCACTCCAGTGTTCTTGCCTGGAGAATCCCAAGGATGGGGGAGCCTCGTGGGCTGCCATCTATGGGGTCGCACAGAGTCGGACATGACTGAAGCGACTTAGCAGCAGCAGCAGCACAGCAGAGAATGGGAAAGAATTTGGATTTTATTTGCAATAGAAATCCATTAGAATTATTTAAGCAAAGTAGTGATATGCATAGAATCAGAAAGTCTACTTCTAAGCTATTTAAATATTTCAGTTAAGAGATAACAGCTTTTAGGTTGGGGTTGTAGTAATAAAGATGATAGCAAGTAGTTATTGGAGATAAGAGTGATATGCCATAATGGAATAGAAAGTGAAAAAAATATATAGATGTGTAACTGAATCACTTTGCTATGCAGCAGAAATTAAGACAACATTGTAAACCAACTATATTTCAGCTTAAAAAAATTAAAGAGAATATCCCCCCCCTCAAAAAAAAAAAAAAAGAGTCAATAGAAACTACAGATGGATTGGATGTGGGATAACAAAGAGATGAAGGAATCAAGAATAATTCTAGGTTTTTGGCTTGGCAACTGGGTGAAATGTATTAATTACTGAGGCAGAGCACACTTGTGGTGAGAGAAACCTTAGGAAAATCAGATTTATAGAAGATGATATCAGAAGTCCTTCTATGTATCTTTAGTTTAGAAAATGGTACATCCAAGAGAAAATGTTGAATAAACAAATGATATACAACTAGTGAAATCACAGAGGAATCAGCATGTAGGTAATATTAAGATGATGGTACCACCTAAAAGAGGCCACCTAAGGAGAGGTTGATAAAGAAAAACAGAGGCTCCAATATAAGTAATCTCACTTTTAGATGTCTGACAGAAGAGGAAAAGCCAGCAATGTAGACAGACAGATTTAGAAAGAATGGCTTAAAAATGCAGCATCACAGAAGTGTAGAGAGCATTTTTCGAGAAAGATGTGTCCCACCATGTTAAATGCTAAGAAAGCAAAAAGTAGTCAGTGGTAACCTTTATAGCAAGTATTTTTATTTAACTGGTGAAGATAATGGTCATTCTTTTGCATTAAAAAAAAATGAGTTGGAAAAATGAAAATAGTGAAAACAGAAAATGCCTTTAAGGACTTGTGTTAAGAAGAGGAGCAGAGCAATGGGAAATAACTGGAGGGAAAACATAGTCAAGGGAAAGTGCTTTCAAAGGATAAAATTAACACTAAAGCATGTTGATATGCCAATGGGAATGACACAGAAGGGAGAGAGGGAGAAACTGACACTGTAGAAAGCGTGGTGGAATAAATGCTTGAGTAAAATTTCTGTGTGTGAGACAGAATGGGACTCAGAGTGTAAGCGGTGGTATCACCCTCAGATCAGAGGAAGAATTACCTTTCTTTTCAGTAGGAGGGGACAAACAAGTAGGTGGGTAGAGACATAGATAACTTGATGAATTTTTTGATTAAAAGAATGGAATCATTCTTTTTTGATGTGATATTATTTATTTATTATATATACATTTATCTATTCTTTTTAAAAAATCTTTTCCCATTTTCTTTGTTGAGCAGAGTTCCCTCTCCTTGTTGGTTATCCACTTACAACATACCAATGTGTGCATGTTAGTCACAATCTCCCACCACCCTTCCCCTCAACTCCCATTAATCAAAAGTTCATTCTCTAATGTTTACTTGTTTATTTTTAACTTTGTGGAGTATAGTTGATTTGCAGTGTTGTGTTAGTTTCACTGTACAGCAAGGTGAGTCAGTTATGCATTCATATATATCCACACTTTTTTAGATTCTATTCCCATATAGGTCATTACAGAGTATTGAGTAGAGTTCCCTGTGCTGTATGCAGTATTATAGTTATTGTATTAGTTATCTCTTCTATATATAGTACTGTGTATATGTCAATCCCAATCTCCCAATTTATCACTCCCTACCTTTCCCTTCTGGGAATCACAAGTTTTTTATATACATCTGTGATTCAATAACTGTTTTGTAAATAGGTTCATTTGTACCATGTCTTTAGATTGTACATATAAGTGATATCATATATGTGTCTATCTCTGTCTGACTTACTTCACTCAATATGACAATTTCTAGATATATCCATTGTCATTCAAAATTGAATTAATTCTTTTTTATGGCTGAGTAATATTCCATTCTATATATGTATCACATCTTCTTTATCCATACTCTATCCACAGACATTTAGGTTGCTTCCATGTTCTCGCCATTGAAAATAGTGTTGCACTGAACACTTCTGAATTATTGTTTTCTCCAAATATATCTTCAGATTTGGGATTATTGGATCATATGACAGTTCTGTTTTTAGTGTTTGAAGAAATCTCAATACTATTCTCCATAGTGGCTCTGCCAATGTACATTCCCACCAATGGTGTAGGAGGGTTCTCTTATCTCCACAACCTCTCCAGAATTTATTGTTTGTAGATTCTTTAATGATAGCCATCTCAACTGGCGTAAAGTGATATTTCATTGCAAATCAAAATCAAGTTTTGATTTGCCTTTCTATAGTGATATTGAGCATCTTTTCATGTGTCTTTTGGCCATCTATATGTCTTCTTTGGAGAAGTGTCCATTAAGGTGTTCTGCTCACTTTCTGATTTTTTTTTTTTTTGAACTTCATCTGCTGTTTTTATATTTTGCAGATTAATCACTCAGTTGCTTCCTCTTCAGAGATTTTCTCTCATAATCTCTGGGTTTTCATTTTTTTTTTCCTTTGTTGATGGTTTTGTTTACTGTACAAAAGCTAAGTTTAATTAGATCACACTTGTTTATTTTTGTTGTTATTTTCAGTCTCAAAGGGAATCAAAAAAAGATCTCATGATTTATGTCCAAGAGTGTTCTGCCTATATTTTTCTCCATGAGTTTTATAGTATCTGGTCTTGCATTTAGGTCTTTAATCCATTTGAATGTATTTTTGTGAATGGTGTCAGAGAATATTCTAATTGTATTCCTTTACATGTAACTATCCAATTTTCCCAGCACCACTTATTGAAGAGACTGTCATTTTCCTGTAATATGTTCTTGCCTCCTTGTCATAGATTAGGTGGCTGAATGTGCATGGGTTTATTTCTGAAATTTCTATCCTATTTTGCTGATCTATATTTCTATTTTTTATGCCAGTACCATACTACTTTGATTACTAGAGATCTCTAGTATAGTCTGAAGTCAAGGGTTTGATTTATCCAGCTCTTTCTTTTTTTTGTTTGTTTTTGTTTTTCCTTAAGATTGCCTTGGCCATGTCTTTTTTGTTTCCATATAAGTTGCAATTTTTGTTGTTGTTCTAATTCTGTGAAAAATGCTGTTGGTAATTTGATAGGGATTACATTGAATCTATAGATTACTTTGGATAGTGTAGTCATTTTGACAATATTGATTCTTCCAATTCAAGAACATGGTCTGTCTCTCCATCTGTGTGTGTTGTCTTTGATTTATTTCATTAGTGTCTATATTTTTCTGAGTATAAGTATTTTGCCTCCTTAGATAGGATTATTCATAGATATTTTACTCTTCTTGATTTGTCAGTAAATGGGATCATTTCCTTAATTTATCTTTCTAATCTTTTGTAGTTAGTGTGTAGAAATACAAGGGGTTTCTGTGTATAAATTTTGTATTCTAAAACTTTACCAAATTCATTGATGATCTCTAGTACCTTTCTTGGAGCATGTTTAGGATTTTCTATATATAGTACCATATCATCTGCAAACAATGACACTTTTGCTTCTTTTCCAATTTGGATTTTTTAAAATTTATTTTTATTTTCTGATTGCTATGGCTAGGAACACCAAAACTATGTTAAATACAAGTGGAGACAGTGGATATTCATGCCTTGTTCCTGATCCTACAGGAAATGCTTTCAGTTTGTCATGATTGAGAATGATATTTTCCATGAGTTTTTCATATATGGCTTTTGTTTTGTTGTGGTAGGCTCCCTCTATGTCCATTTTCTTGAGAGTTTTAAATTCCTAGTGGGTTTGGATTTTCTCAAAAGATTTTCATACACCTATTGAGATGATTGTTTTTTATTCTTCAGTTTATTAATATGGTGGTGCACATTCATTGACTTATGTATGTTGAAGAATCCATGCATCCTGGGGATACATCTGAATTGGCCCCAGTGTATGATCATTTTAATGTGCTACTGGATTTGGTTCATTAGTATTATTTTTTGGAATTTTTTGGGTCCATGTTAATCAATGATATTGGCTTGTAATTTTTTTCTGTGTATGTGATATCTTTTTCTGGTTTTGAGATCAAGGTGATGGTAGCCTTGTTGAATAAGCTTGGGAGTGTTCTTTCTCCTGCAATTTTTGAAATAGTTTGAAGAAGTTAGGTGTTAACTCTTTTCTAAATGTTGATAGAATTCACCTATGAAGCCATCTGGTCCTGGATGTTAGTTTATTGGAAGTTTTTAATCACAATTTCAATTTCAGTATTTGTGATTTGTCTGATCCCACCTTCTGTTTCTTCCTGGTTGTCTTGAAAGGTTGTAACTTTCTAAGAATCTGTCAATTTCTTTGAATGCTTGGAAACAGCATAACAGCCCATGTCTTAGGAGCCCTGGTGGTGACAGTCACCTGAGGAGCCAGTGGTCATGGGCATGCAAGAGTCAGCTCTGGTGTGGGCACTTCCTAGTGCCTGAGAAGTAACAGGCCAGTGTGTGGAAAGACAGGCTGCAATGACAGTTATCTTCCTTATGTGTCATTCAATAATGGAACTTTGCATCTATGGTTGTCTGGGTTTTCTCCAGAAACATTCCTGGTTGTAGATTTCCTCACTTCTGTCACCTCAGACTGTATTCTTCCAGCCGACAGCAGTTCCTTTCCTGGGTTTAATCTCTAAACCACACATTCCAACACCCAGTCTTACATGCACAGGTAGACACCTGTCTAAAGGTTGGGGTGTGCAGGACTGTAGTGCAGACCATCTGTGTAGGTATCACTCTGTCCTGACTCCCAATCTAAGTTGTTTCCCTCTCTTCTGATAACCCTCAAAGCTCCCCTTTTGTCCCAACTGATCCGGTTAGGGGTTAAGGGCTTCTTCTGATGCAGGAAGCTGTCCTCACCTTCAGCTACCCTCCCTCTGCAGGGGTGCCATTTTGATCCTTCTTCATCTCCTCTTCTTTTCCCCTTCTTCCTTCTTTCATCCTACTGGGATTTTTTTTTTTTTTTTCCTTTTAGGTGTCCAAGGTCCTCTACAAGTGTTCAGCTGGTCCTCTGTGAGAATTGTTCGATTAGTAGATGTATCTTTGTTGTATTTGTGGGCAGAAATGAGCTCCATGCCCCAGTTTTTCTACTCTTCCACCATTTTGATCTCCAATGATGAAATTCTTATGCAAAAATATTAGGAAGAGGAGAAGGTTGCTTGCCTAGGGGAAAATGTAAAACCAGGAAATAGTTGGCAGCTATCTTCAAGCATGTGAAAATATTCATTAATGAGGTGTTATGTATTTTAAATCTACCAGGTATCACTCTAGATATTGGGAATACAGAGATTAAAGACATCTTCCTGCTTAGTTATAATTCAATGTGCATGTGTGTGTGCTCAGTAGTGTTCTGGCTCTTTGTGACTCATTGGACTGTAGCCTACCCGGCTTCCCTATCCATAGGATTTGCCCAGGAAAAATATTGGGGTGGGTTGTCATTACCTCCTCCAGGACATCTTCCTGACCCAGGGATCAAATCCATGTCTTCTATGCCTCCTGCATTGGCAGAAAGATTCTGCGCTATGTGGTAAGCTTTTGAGCAGGAAGATTCTTCACCACTGAGCCACCTGGGAAGCTTGGTGGCTCAGTGGTGAAGAATCTGCATGCAGTGAAGGAGACACAAGAAGGTGAATTCAATTCCTAGGTCAGGAAGATCCCCTGGAAGAGGAAACAGCAACCCATTCCAGTATTCTTGCCTGGAGAAATCCATGGACAGAAGAATCTGGTGGGCTACAAAGAGCCCACAAAGAATGGGGATACTGCTGAGTGAGAAGTCCAAAATTACAACTCTTTGCTGAGCAACTGTAGAAAGGAGAATGTTGGATCCCACCAAAAAAGATACCCCACATCCAAAGGCAAAGGAGAAGCCCCAGAAAGATGGTAGGAGGGGCGAAATTGCATTTAGAATCAAAACCCATACATGCCAGAGATGCTTGGAGTGCTCAAACAAACCTTGTGTGCACCAGGATCCAGAGACCCCACAAAAACTGAGCAAGAACTGTGTCTGAATGTCTCCTGTGGAGCTACAGGCCAGTAGTGGACTGCTGCAGGGGCAAGGACTCTGGGTTCAGTAGACCTGGGTATGGCATAAGCCCTCTTGGAGGAGGTCGCCATTAACCCCACCATGAAGCCACCAACACAGGACTGGGAAAACAGACTCTTGGAGGGCACAAACAAAACCGTGTGTACACCAGGACCAAAGAGAAAGGAGAAGTAACCCCCAACAGAGACTGACCCAGACTTGTCCAGGAGTCTCCAGGAGAGGTGTGAGTCAGCAGTGGCCTGCTGCAGGTTTGGGTGCACTGAATGCAGCAGTGCATGCATGGGGCATTTTGAGGGAGATCACCATTATCTTCATTACCTGCACCATAGTTTGGCCCCAGGTCAAACAACAGGGAGGAAACACAGCCATGTGCATCAACAGAAAATTGGATTAAAAATACAGGCTAAAATTGGATTAAAGATACAGGCTAAAAAGCATATAAAAGAAAAAAAATAACATCACTAATTATTAGAGAAATGCAAAACAAAACTACAGTGAGGTATCATCTCCCTCAGAAAGGCCATCTCATTCAGAAAGGCCATCATCAAAAAATCACCAAAGAATAAATGCTGTAAGGGGTGTGGAGAAAAGGGAACCCTCCTATACTCTTGGTGAGAACGTAAATTGGTATAGCCACTGTGGAGAACAGTATGGAGGTTCCTTAAAAAACACTAAAAATAGAACTACGTTCTGGCACAGCAGTCCTTCTTCTGGGCATATACCTGGAGAAAACCATAATTGAAAAAGATACATGTGCCTCAGTGTTCATTACAGCACTACTTAAAATAGCCAGGACATGTAAACCACCTAAATGTTCATCAGCAGATAAAGAATATGTGGTGCATATATATACAATGGAATATTACTCAGTCATAAAAAAGAGCAAAATAACACCATATGTCACAGCAGGGATGGACTTTAGAGATTTTCATACTGAGTGACATTCAGACATGAAAGATAAATATCATATGATGTCACTTAGATGTGAAATCTGAAAACAGGTACATAGTATTCATTTATAAAACAGAAGCAGAATTCTGGATGTAGAAAACAAACATGGTTACTGGAAGATAAGCATGGGGGAGGGATAAATTGGGAAATTGGGACTGACATACACACACTGCTGTAAATAAGTGATAGTGAAAGTGAAGTTGCTCAGTCGTGTCCAACTCTTTGCGACCCCATGGACTGTAGCGTACCAGGCTCCTCCGTCCATGGGATTCTCCAGGCAAGAGTACTGGAATGAGTTGCTATTTCCTTCTACAACCGTACATAAACCAGATAACTAATAAAATCCTGCTCTATAACATTGGGAACTCTAGTCAATACTCTGTAATGGGCTATGTGGGAAAAGAATCTAAAATAAACAAACAAAAGCAGCAACAAAAATCATTGTAAAATGAACAGTATTCACTAGAGAAGTCAGGAAGTTCTGTTAAGGATTTTGTATTTCAATTTAAGATTACTCAGGCTATTATTTGAATAAGGAAAAGTTAGAAAGAAGGATGAGAGTAGGAAGAATGCAAAAAAAAAGAAACAGGGCTATTTAACATGAGCTTAATATAGCAGGCCTTTTTAATTTTATCATTTTTAATCTTATGAAGATATTACATATTGCTTAATGAAGACTTAAATTGAAGAAAGTAGGGAAAACCACTAGACCATTCAGGTATGACCTAAATCAAATCCTTTATGATAATACAATGGAAGTGAGAAATAGATGTAAGGGCCTAGATCTGATAGATAGACTGCCTGATGAACTATGGAATGAGGTTTGTGACATTGTACAGGAGACAGGGATCAAGACCATTCCCATGGAAAAGAAATGCAAAAAAGCAAAATGGCTGTCTGCGGAAGCCTTACAAATAGCTGTGAAAAGAAGAGAAATGAAAAGCAAAGGAGAAAAGGAAAGATATAAACATCTGAATGCAGAGATCCAAAGAATAGCAAGAAGAGAGAAGAAAGCCTTCTTCAGCAATCAATGCAAAGAAATAGAGGAAAACAACAGAATGGGAAAGACTAGGGATCTCTTCAAGAAAATCAGGTACCAAAGGAACATTTCATGCAAAGATGGGCTCGATAAAGGACAGAAATGGTATGGACCTAACAGAAGCAGAAGATATTAAGAAGAGATGGCAAGAATACACAGAAGAATTGTACAAAAAAGATCTTCACAACCCAGATAATCATGATGGTGTGATTACTGACCTAGAGCCAGACATCCGGGAGTGTGAGGTCAAGTGGGCCTTAGAAAGCATCACTATGAACAAAGCTAGTGGAGGTGATGAAATTCCAGTTGAGCTATTTCAAATCCTGAAACATGATACTGCACTGAAAGTACTGCACTCAATATGCTAGCAAATTTGGAAAACTCAGCAGTGGCCACAGGACTAGAAAAGGTCAGTTTTCATTCCAATCCCAAAGAAAGGCAATGCCAAAGAATGCTCAAACTACTGCACAATTGCACTCATCTCATACACTAGTAAAGTAATGCTCAAAATTCTCCAAGCCAGTCTTCAGCAATACATGAACCATGAACTTCCTGATGTTCAAGCTGGTTTTAGAAAAGGCAGAGGAACCAGAGATCAAATTGCTAACATCCGCTGGATCACGGAAAATGCAAAGGAGTTCCAGAAAAACATCTATTTCTGCTTTATTGACTATGCCAAAGCCTTTGAATGTGTAGATTATAATAAACTGTGGAAAATTCTGAAAGAGATGGGAGTATCAGACCACCTGATCTTCCTCTTGAAAAACTTGTATGCAGGTCAGGAAGCAACAGTTAGAACTGGACATGGAACAACAGACTGGTTCCAAACAGGAAAAGGAGTATGTCAAGGCTGTATATTGTCACCCTGTTTATTTAACTTATATGCAGAGTACATTATGAGAAACGCTGGACTGGAAGAAGCACAAGCTGGAATCAAGATTGCCGGGAGAAATATCAATAACCTCAGATATGCAGATTACACCACCCTTATGGCAGAAGGTGATGAGGAACTCAAAAGCCTCTTGATGAAAGTGAAAGTGGAGAGTGAAAAAGTTGGCTTAAAGCTCAACATTCAGAAAACGAAGATCATGGCATCTGGTCCCATCACTTCATGGGAAATAGATGGGGAAACAGTGGAAACAGTGTCAGACTTTATTTTTCTGGGCTCCAAAATCACTACAGATGGTGACTGCAGCCATGGAATTAAAAGACGCTTACTGCTTGGAAGGAAAGTTAAGTCCAACCTAGATAGCATATTCAAAAGCAGAGACATTACTTTACCAACAAAGGTTCATCTAATCAAGGTATGGTTTTTCCTGTGGTCATGTATGGATGTGAGAGTTGGACTGTGAAGAAGGCTGAGCACCGAAGAATTGCTGCTTTTGAACTGTGGTGTTGGAGAAGACTCTTGAGAGTCCCTTGGACTGCAAGGAGATCCAACCAGTCCATTCTGAAGATCAGCCTTGGGATTTCTTTGGAAGGCATGATGCTAAAGCTGAAACTCCAGTACCTTGGCCACCTCATGCGAAGAGTTGACTCATTGGAAAAGACTCTGATGCTGGGAGGGATTGGGGGCAAGAGGAGAAGGGGACGACAGAGGATGAGATGGCTGGATAGCATCACTGACTCGATGGACGTGAGTCTGAGTGAACTCCGGGAGTTGGTGATGGACAGGGAGGCCTGGCGTGCTGCGATTCATGGGGTCGCAAAGAGCTGGACACGACTGAGCGACTGATCTGATCTGATCTGAATGAAGAAAGATCAGGAAAATTGTTCTGCTGGTTTATAATGCTCAGGGGCCATCTCTCTATATAGTTTTCTTTAGATAGGTAAGACGATCGTTACTCTACTCTTCCAGTTCTAAAGTTTTTAGAAATTAGAGTGATTCTTCCTGAGATCTGTTATGTCAGACCAAAGATACATTCAAATGTAGTAGAGGATTGAATACTTCTGAAATGAAAGGGCTATAGAAACATACCAAAACAAGACATAGTGGGAGATGAGAGAGGTGTTCTTCCTCCTCTGTATGTGTATGTGTATATGTGCACAGTACTTTAGGGAAACTATATATGTTCTATGCAAATATCACATATAATTTCTTTTTAATCTTCAAAACTTGGATCTTTTTTATTTATTTTTAATTTAATTTAATTTAATTTTTTAACTTTACAGTATTGAATTGGTTTTGCCTTATATCAAAATGAATCCGCCACAGGTATACATGTGTTCCCCATCCTGAACCCTCCTCCCACCTCCCTTCCCATACCATCCCTCTGGGCCGTCCAAAGGTCTTCTTTAAAAGGTTTTTAGATCTTCTTTAATGAGAGCATTGCTCCTACTTGCCATCCTTAAACTCTCAAAAGATCCCAGATTCCCTTTTCTTTTCTGGATCTTCCAAATTCTGGTGCCTCAGACTGATTGGATTGATGTTAATGGAGGCTTCTTCAGACTAAGGTTGGTTACTCTGATAAAAGCCAGGGGATCCACTCACTTCAACTAAGAAATCTTTTTCATTCTCTCCACCAGTAAAACTTAAAGATAAATTCTTCTCAGATTACTCAAGGGCAAACACATGAGATTTAAGTGTCTTAAATTTCCTCTAAAGAATATATGGGCTGTTTGTTTTTCTGGTATTGACCTACATGAGCTGCTTGTATATTTTGGAGATTAATCATTTGTCAGTTTTTTCATTTGCCATTATTTTCTCTCATTCTGAGGATTATCTTTTCACCTTGTTTAACATTTCCTTTATTGTGCCAAAGCTTTTAAGTGTACTTAGGCCCCATTTGTTTATTTTTCTTTTTATTTCAGTTACTCTAGAAGATGGATCATAGAGGATCTTGCTGTGACTTATGTTAAAGAATGTTCTGCTTGTTTTCCTCTAAGAATTTTATAGTTTCTGGTCTTACATTTAAAAACACATTTGAGTCATTTCTAAAGAAGTTGATGAACCAAGGCCTATTATACAGAGTGAAGTAAGTCAGAAACAGGAAAAAAAAATTTATATTAATGAATATATATGGAATCTAGAAAGATGCTACTAATGAACCTAATTGTAAGACAGTAGTGGGGATGCAGACATAGAGAGCAGTCTTGTGAACATAGTAGGGGAAGGAAAGGGTGGGATGAATTGAGAGAGTAGCATGGACATTTATACATTACCATTTGCAAAGTAGATAGCTGGGCTCAAACCAGTACTATGTGACAGCCTAGAGGGATGGGTTAGGATGTGGGAGATAGGTTCAAGAAAGAGGGGATTTATGTATACCTATGACAGATTCATGTTGATGTATGGTAGAAACCAAAACAATATTGTAAAGCAACTGTCCTCTAATTAAGAATAAATAACTAAATAAATACATGTGTTAGACTAACGAATGTGAATTTATCCATTTACTTTGATTTTGACCTAACTTGAAAATAATGATTGGACATGGAACAACAGACTGGTTCCAAATAGGAAAAGGAGTACGTCAAGGCTGTATATTGTCACCCTGCTTATTTAACTTATATGCAGAGTACATCATGAGAAATGATGGGCTGGATGAAGCACAAGCTGGAATCAAGATTGCCAGGAGAAATATCAATAACCTCAGATATGTACATGACACCACCTTTATGGCAGAAAGTGAAGAGGAACTAAAAAGCCTCTTGATGAAAGTGAAAGAGGAGAGTGAAAAGGATGGCTTAAAGCTCAACATTTAGAAAACGAAGATCATGGCATCTGGTCCCATCACTTCATGGGAAATAGATGGGGAAACAGTGGAAACAGTGTCGGACTTTATTTTTTGGGCTCCAAAATCCCTGCAGACGGTGACTGCAGCCATGAAATTAAAAGACGCTTACTGCTTAGAAGGAAAGTTGTGACCAACCTAGATAGCATATTCAAAAGCAGAGACATTACTTTGCCAACAAAGGTCCGGCTAGTCAAGGCTATGGTTTTTCCTGTGGTCATGTATGGATGTGAGAGTTGGACTGTGAAGAAAGCTGAGCACCGAAGAATTGATGCTTTTGAACTGTGGTGTTGGAGAAGACTCTTGAGAGTCCCTTGGACTGCAAGGAGATCCAACCAGTCCACTGGAGCCTATTATACAGAGCAAAGTAAGCCAGAAAGAAAAACACCAATACAGTATACTAATGCATATATATGGAATTTAGAAAGATGGTAACAATAACCCTGTGTACGAGTCAGCAAAAGAGACACTGATGTATTGAACAGTCTTATGGACTCTGTGGGAGAGGGAGAGGGTGGGAAGATTTGGGAGAATGGCATTGAAACATGTAAAATATCATGTATGAAATGAGTTGCAAGTCCAGGTTCAATGCACGATACTGGATGCTTGGGGCTAGTGCACTGGGACAACCCAAAGGGATGGTATGGGGAGGGAGGAGGGAGGAGAGTTCAGGATGGGGAACACATGTATACCTGTGGCGGATTCATTTTGATATTTGGCAAAACTAATACAATTTTGTAAAGTTTAAAAATAAAAATAAATAAATAAAATTAAAAAAAAAGGAGATCATCCCTGGGTGTTCTTTGGAAGTAATGATGCTAAAGCTGAAACTCCAGTACTTTGGCCACCTCATGCAAAGAGTTGACTCATTGGAAAAGACTCTGATGCTGGGAGGGATTGGGGGCAGGAGGAGAAGGGGACGACAGAGGATGAGATGGCTGGATGGCATCACTGTCTCGATGGACATGAGTCTCAGTAAACTCCGGGAGTTGGTGATGGACAGGGAGGCCTGGTGTGCTGCGATTCATGGAGTCTCAAAGAGTCGGACTCGACTGAGGGACTTAACTAAACTGAACTGAAAACAATAGCCTTGACATTATTCTGCTCAGAAGCATTTTTCTCTTTGTCTTCTTTCAAGACAAATGGCCACACTATTAGCTGAGAATTATTATTTGGGAGATTATCTTTATGAAGTGATAGTTTTCAGTATACTAATTGCAAAGCTATCCGAGAAAATGAAATGGAAAGGTTTTCAGAATAAATAAAACTGAAAACATGGCTTATCAAGTCAAATAAAACACTAAGCAAGAAAGAAGAACATTGAAATAGGTAAGTTAACACCTTAAATAGGTTCAAGCATGGTAAAAAGCCAATCTGTTTTACCCAGCCATTCTAGGTCTTGCTGTCTATAATATTCATAAATCCAGTTTCTCTCTAGCTGTATCAACCTTTAAAGCCATAGTTCTGGTGATGAAAATCAGAGTTAAAGGCAGATCAAGGAAATGTGACAAAGGGAGCTGTCTAGAGCCAATGATGTATGCCTGCTTTATCAGAATTTCAGGAGAACCGTATTTGACACAATAGTGGTATGAAGATGATTTGGGACCTCATAGACTGTAGCCCATCAAACTCTGTTCATGGGATTTCCCAGGCAAGAATACTGGAGTGGGTTGCCATTTCCTCCTCCAGGGGTACCTGACACAATAATAGCTGCCAGTTAGCTATTTAACAGCCTTTGAATTGCAAGTATTTCAGTATAGATATGATTCAAAACAGAAGAGAAAAAATTGAAAGAAGTAGGGACATAATAGATTTTGTGAATTATGATAATATGCTTGTATTTTGCTTTGAAATGAGTGGGGGAACTAATGAATGATGAATGACATGTGAAAAAGTATTTTAGGAGTACCCAAGAACTGGTAGATGGTGAATGCAGCCATGAAATTAAAAGACGCTTACTCCTTGGAAGGAAAGTTAAGTCCAACCTAGATAGCATATTCAAAGGCAGATACATTACTTTGCCAACAAAGTCCCGTCTAGTCAAGGCTACGGTTTTTCCTATGGTCATGTATGGATGTGAGAGTTGGACTGTGGAGAAGGCTGAGTGCCGAAGAATTGATGCTTTTGAACTGTGGTGTTGGAGAAGACTCTTGAGAGTCCCTTGGACTGCAAGGAGATCCAACCAGTCCATTCTGAAGGAGATCAGCCCTGGGTGTTCTTTGGAAGGAATGATGCTAAAGCTGAAACTCCAGTACTTTGGCCACCTCATGCGAAGAGTTGACTCATTGGAAAAGATTCTGATGCTGGGAGGGATTGGGGGCAAGAGGAGAAGGGGACAACAGAGGATGAGATGGCTGGATAGCATCACTGACTCGATGGACGTGAGTCTGAGTGAACTCCGGGAGTTGGTGATGGACAGGGAGGCCTGGCGTGCTGCGATTCATGGGGTCTCAAAGAATCAGACATGACTGAGCGACTGAACTGAACTGAAATGACTGAAGAACTGGTAAAAAAAAAAAAAAAAAAAAAAAACCACAAAGAAAATTTCCCTGAGGAACTGAACCTTCAATAAGAAAATATTTTTTAAATGTTTTCTGATATAAATATAATATTTAAAATGAATATTTCTCATGTTAACTCATGCTGCCACTATTTTTGTTGCTACTACTGTTGCTATTACTCAAAATACTATAATGAGAAAAGACCAGAGATTAATAGACAAAGGTCTAGGGTTGAAGAATGTAGTTTTTCCAGAGAAGCAAGATTAATACCCAGAAAGGCATGTAGAGGCACATAGAATATGGCATCGAGACTTGTAAGTATATTCCAGCATAGCTGGGATTCAAAATAGAAGAGGAAGGCTGAAGGTAAGCACACAATAGAGTTTTCAAGTTATGATAATATGTTTGTATTTTTCTCTGAAAAGAATAGGAAACTGGTAAAATGATGAATGGCATTCATTTTAGAGCAATCTCTCTAATGATAGTCTAATATATTAGAGAAAGACAAATATGAATTTATGTTGGCCAGTATGCGTCTAGGTGGTATTTTAAATGAAAAATAAAGAGGGTTTGACATGAACTGGTCAGAGTGAGTACAGGAAGACAAAACAAATTTGGAAATGACACAGTAAATTTGGCAGATTTGGTGACTAATTTCATGTCAGAAGAGGAAATAGAAGGAACTAACTTACAAAGCTAGGATTCTGGCGAGGGCAACTGTGGTGATAGAAATGATTTATAGTTGAGTTTAGAACATGATATGCATTTTAACATTTGTGCTGCTGTAACAGGATACCACAGACTGGGTGACCTACAAACAAATGAACTTAAACTTCAAATTGGAAGTGGTCAAACAGGAGATGGCAAGAGTGAATATTGACATTCTAGGAATCAGTGAACTAAAATGGACTGGAATGGGTGAATTTAATGCAGATGACCATTATATCTACTACTACGGGCAGGAATCTATCAGAAGAAAGGGAGTAGCCGTCATGGTCAACAAAAGAGTCCGAAATGCAGTATTTGGATGCAATCTAAAAAATGATAGAATGACCTGTGTTCATTACCAAGGCAAACCATTCAATATCACAGTAATCCAAGTCTATAAACGAATCATAAACACTGAAGAAGCTGAAGTTGAATGGTTCTATGAAGACCTACAAGACCTTTTAGAACTAACACACAAAAAAGATGTCATTTTCACTATAGGATACCGCAATGCAAAAGTAGGAAGTCAAGAAACATCTTGGGTAACAGGAAAATTTGGCCTTGGAATATGGAATGAAGCAGGGCAAAGACTAATAGAGTTCTGCCAAGAGAACACACTGGTCATAGCAAACACCCTCTTCCAACAAAACAAGAGAAGACTCTACACAGAGACATCACCAGATGGTCAACACTGAAATCAGATTGATTATATTCTTTGCAGCCAAAGATGGAGAAGCTCCATACAGTCAGCAAAAGCAAGACTGAGAGTTGACTGTGGCTCAGATCATGAGCTCCTTATTGCCAAAATCAGACTTAAATTGAAGAAAGTAGGGAAAACCACTAGGCATTCAGGTATAACCAAAATCAAATTCCTTATGATTATACAGTGGAGTAAGAAACAGATTTAAGGGACTAGATTTGATAGAGTGCCTGATGAACTATGAACAGAGGTTCATGACATTGTACAGAAGACAGGGATCAAGACCATCCCAATGGAAAAGAAATGCCAAAAAGCAAAATGGCTGTCTGGGGAGGCCTTACAAATAGCTGGGAAAAGAAGAGAAGCAAAAAGCAAAGGAGAAAAGGAAAGAGATAAGCATCTGAATGCAGAGTTCCAAAGAATAGCAAGGAGAGATAAGAAAGCCTTCCTCAGTGATCAGTGCAAAGAAATAGAGGGAAACAACAGAATGGGAAAGACTAGAGATCTATTCATGAAAATTAGAGATATCAAGGGAATATTTCATGCAAAGATGGACTTGATAAAGGATTGAAATGGTATGGACCTAACAGAAGCGGAAGATATTAAGCAGATATGGCAAGAATACACAGAAGAACTGTACAAGAAATCTTCATGACCAAGATAATCATGATGGTGTGATCATTCACCTAGAGCCAGACATCCTGGAATGTGAAGTCAAGTGGGCTTTAGAAAGCATCACTACGAATAAAGCGAGTGGAGGTGATGGAATTTCAGTTGAGCTATTTCAAATCCTGGAAGATGATGCTGTCAAAGTGCTGCACTCAATATGCCAGCAAATTTGGAAAACTTAGCAGTGGTCACGGGACTGGAAAACGTCAGTTTTCATTCCAATCCCAAAGAAAGGCAATGACAAAGAATGCTCCAACTACTGTACAATTGCACTCATCTCACAAGCTAATAAAGTAATGCTCAAAATTTTCCAAGCCAGGCTTCAGCAATATGTGAACCGTGAACTTCCTGATGTTCAAGCTGGTTTTAGAAAAGGCAGAGGAACCAGAGATCAAATTGTCAACATCCACTGCATCATGGAAAAAGCAAGAGAGTTCCAAAAAAAAAAAAAAAAAAAACCCATCTATTTCTGCTTGATTGACTATGCCAAAGCCTTTGACTGTGTGGATCACAATAAACTCTGGAAAATTCTGAAAGAGATGGGAATACCACACCACCTGACCTGCCTCTTGAGAAACCTATATGCAGGTCAGGAAGCAACAGATAGAACTGGACATGGAACAACAGACTGGTTCCAAATAGGAAAAGGAGTACGTCGAGGGTGTATATTGTCACCCTGCTTATTTAACTTATATGAAGAGTACATCATGAGAAACGCTAGGCAGGAAGAAGCACAAACTGGAATCAAGATTGCTGCGAGGAATATCAATAACCTCAGATATGCAGATGATACCACCCTTATGGCTGAAAGTGAATAGGAACTAAAAAGCCTCTTGATGAAATCAAAAGAGGAGAGTGAAAAAGTTGGCTTAAAGCTCAACATTCAGAAAATGAAGATCATGGTATCTATTCCCATCACTTCATGGGAAATAGATGGGGAAACATTGGAAACAGAGTCAGACTTTATTTTTTTGGGCTCCAAAATCACTGCAGATGGTGATTGCACCCATGAAATTAAAAGACACTTACTCCTTGGAAGGGAAGTTATGACCAACCTACATAGCTTATTCAAAAGCAAAGACATTACTTTGCCAGCAAATGTCTGTCTAGTCAAGGGTATGGTTTTTCCAGTGGTCATGTATGGATGTGAAAGTTGGACTGTGAAGAAAGCTGAGTGCCGAAGTATTGATGCTTTTGAACTGTGGTGTTGGAGAAGACTCTTGAAAGTCCCTTGGGCTGCAAGGAGATCCAACCAGTCCATTCTAAAGGAGATCAGTCCTGGGGGTTCTTTGGAAGGACTGATGCGAAATCTGAAGCTCCAGTACTTTGGCCACCTCATGCGAAGAGTTGACTCATTGGAAAAGACTCTGATGCTGGGAAGGATTGTGGGCAGGAGAAGAAGGGGACGACAGAGGATGAGATGGCCTAATGGCATCACCGACTCAATTGACATGAGTTTACGTGAATTCCAGGCGTTGGTGATGGGCAGGGAGGCCTGACGTTCTGCAATTCATGGCGTTGCAAAGAGTCAGACGTGACTGAGTGACTGAACTGAACTGAAAGAAACAAAAGACCTGTATATAGAAAACTATAAAACACTGGTGAAGGAAATCAAAGATGACAGAAATAGATGGAGAAATATATCATGTTCATGAATTGGAAGAATCAATATAGTGAAAATAAGTATACTACCCAAAGCAATATATAGATTCAACACAATCCCTATCAAGCTACCAACAGTATTTTTCAGAGAATTAGAACAATAGTTTCACAGTTCGTATGGAATTACAAAAAACCTCGAATAGCCAAAGCAATCCTGAGAAAGAAGAATGAAACTGAAGGAATCAACCTTCCTGACTTCAGGCTATACTACATAACAACAGTCCTCAAGACAGTATGGTACTGGCACAAAGACAGAAATATAGGTCAATGGAACAAAATAGAAAGCCCAGAGATTAGCCCACACACCTATGAATACATTATCTTTGACAAAGGAGGAGGGAATATACAATGGAGAAAAAACTCTCTCTTTAACAAGTGGGGCTGGGAAAACTAATCAACCACTTGTGAAAGAATGAAACTAGAACACTTTCTAACACAATACACAAACATAAACTCAAAATAGATTAAAGATCTAAATGTAAGACCAAAAACCATAAAACTCCTAGAGGAAAACAGAGGCAAAACACTCTCTGACATAAATCACAGCAGGATCCTCTATGACCCAGCTCCCAGAGTAATGGAAATAAAAGCAAAAATAAACAAATGGGACCTAATTAAACTTATAAGCTTTTGCACAATGAAGAAAACTATAAGCAAAGTGAAAAGATAGCCTTCAGAATGGGAGAAAATAATAGCAAAAGAAGCTAGTGACAAAGAATTAATCTCCAAAATATACAAGCAGCTCCTATAGCTCAATTCCAAAAAATAAATGACCCAATCAAAAAATGGGCCAAAGAACTAGACAGACATTTCTCCAAAGAAGACATACAGATGGCTAACAAACACATGAAAAGATGCTCAACATCACTCGTTATCAGAGAAATGCAAATCTAAACCACCATGATGTACCATCTCACACGGGTCAGAATGGCTGCAATCAAAATGTCTACAAACAATAAATGCTGGAGAGGGTGTGGAGAAAAGGAAACCCTCTTACAATGTTGTTGGGAAAGCAAACTAGTACAGCCACTATGGAGAACAGTGTGGAGATTCCTTTAAAAGCTGGAAATAGAACTGCCATATGACCCAGCAATCCCACTGCTGGGCATACACACCAAGGAAACCAGAATTGAAAGAGACACGTGTACCCCAATATTCATAGCAGAACTGTTTACAATAGCCAGGACATGGAGGCAACCTCAATGTCCATCAGCAGATGATTGGAGAAGAAAGCTGTGGTACATATGCACAATGGAATATTACTCAGCTATTAAAAATAATGCATCTGAATCAGTTCTAATGAGGTGGATGAAACTGGAGCCTGTTATACAGAGCAAAGTAAGTCAGAAAAAAAAAAACACCAATACAGTATATTAACGCATATATATGATTTTTAGAAAGATGGTAACAATGACCCTATATGCGACACAGCAAAAGAGACACAGATGTATAGAACAGACTGTTGGACTCTGTGGGAGAAAGCGAGGGTGGGATGATTTGAGAGAATAGCATTGAAACATGTATATTAACATATGTGAAATAGATAGTCATTCCAGGTTCCATGCATGAGGCAGGGTGCTCAGGGCTGGTGCACTGGGATCACACTGAGAGATGTGATGGGGAGGGAGGTGGGAGGAAGGGTCAGGATGGGGAACACATGTACACCCATGGTTGATTCATGTGAATGTATGACAAAACCACCACAATATTGTAAAGTAATTCGCCTCCAATTAAAATAAAAAGAAAAACAAAATGTCCACATGCCAACTTTTAAAAGTGTTATAATGGAATCATTTTCTCTAAGTCATTCCAAGGCATGGTTTTCAAATAACACTCTTGGTGTACCCTCAAAAAAATTATTATTATTATTACTAGTAACATTTTTTGTACAGTTCTTTAGTGTATTCTTGCCACCTCTTCTTAATCTCTTCTGTTCCTGTTTCTGTCTTTTATCATGCCTATTCTTGAATGAAATGTTCTCACGATATCTTAAATTTTCTTCAAGAGATCTCTAGTCTTTCACACTTTATTTTTTCTATCTGCTTCTTTGCATTGTTCATTAAAGAAGGTCTTCTTATCTCTCCTTGCTGTTCTCTGGAACTCTGCTTTCAGTTGGTTGCTTCTTTCCCTTTCCCCATTGCTTTTCACTTCTGTTCTTTCCTTAGCTATTTGTAAAGCCTCCTCAGACTTGGCCTTCTTGCATTTTTTTGTCTTTGGAATGGTTTGGTTTTCCTGTACAATGTTATGAACCTCTGTAGTTCTTCAGGCACTCTACTTACCAGATCTAATCCCTTGAATCTATTTGTCACCTCCACTGTATAATAATGATTAAAAAAAAAAAAAAAGAAGAAGCAGCAGAAACTTCAAGGGTCCATATAGTCAAAGCTACATTTTTTTTTCCCAGTAATAAAGTATGGATGTGAGATTTGGACCATAAAGAAGACTGAGTGCCAAAGAATTGACATTTTCAAATTGTGGTGTTGAAAGACTCTTGAGAGTCCCTTGTATTACAAGGAGATGAATTCAGGAAATGAATCCAGATGAATAAAGGAAATCAACCCTGAATATTCATTGGAAGGAATGAAGCTGAAACTTCAATACTTTGACCACTTGATGTGAAGAACAAACTCATTGGAAAAGAACCCAGTGCTGGAAAAGATTGAGAGCAGGAGCAGAAGGGGATGACAGAGGATGAGGTGGTTGGATGGCATCACCGACTCAATGAACATGAATGTGAGCAAGCTCTGGGAGGAAGTGAAAGACAAGGAAGCCTGATATGCTACCAGGGGATCACAGTCAGACATGACTTGACAATTGAACAACAACCAAATAGTTTCCCACTAAAGATCAAAATCAGAAGTTTTTAAAGACAAGAAAGGGAGTGTCTAAATAATTTGCTTACAAATAATTTTGATTGGTGTTGCAGGCAGAAAGCTAGTCTTGGCCGAACATGATTGTTTGCCAAAGCTGCTGCTGCTAAGTCACTTCAGTTGTGTCCGACTCTGTGCAACCCCATAGACGGCAGCCCACCAGGCTCCGCCGTCCCTGGGATTCTCCAGGCAAAAACACTGGAGTGGGTTGCCATTTCCTTCTCCAATGCATGAAAGTGAAAAGTGAAAGTGAAGATGCTCAGTCGTGACCCCATGGACTGCAGCCCACCAGGCTCCTCCGTCCATGGGATTTTCCAGGCAAGAGTACTGGAGTGGGGTGCCATTGCCTTCTCTGAGTTATTCTCATAGAGTTCCTCAAATATTTGGAATATTTGAAGTTTGGTCCAGCTCAAAAGTTCACGTTTCAACTGGTAAGGATGTGTTTAAGGTTTACATTCTTAATAGTCTCTCACCTCCATTTTAAAACCCTATGACATAAGTGAATCCATTCGATTTTGTTTTTCATGTTATAAATGGTTCACTCCTTTGACTTCCAAATGTGAGTACAATGTTCTCCTTTAAAGTACTCATCTCAGTTGACAATTATTATTTATTTCTTTTAAACATAATGGATATTTTCCCTCAATTAAATCTGTCTTTCTGGCCTAACTATATACTCTATAGTAATGTTCAGTAACCATGTTTGCACCTAATACAGTATCAGGACATAGTTACTAAAAATGTTGATGCAGGAATTTCACATATTACCCTTTATTTCTTCACATATTATACCTTATTTCTTCAATTAAACAGTCTCAGAGTATGTATCAGGCTGTATATACTTTTTAAACTTCCTTTTTAGCTAAAAGCACAGAGGTCTTCTTTCAAATAAAATATTATTAAAATTCCAATATGTAAAACAAAAAGAAGTAGAACTATTCCAGTTGTGGAGTGGATGAAACGCCTTCCTATTTCCCCAAGCAGAGTCATAAGGTCCTCTAATTCCTTCCTGTTCACATATAGTCATGAACCAACAGCTGTGGCATCACCATGAAGCTTAAAAAATAAATAAAGCACCTCAGGCTCTGTTCCAGACATACCAAATCAGAAATCTACATTTTAATGAGATTTTCAATGATTTCTGTGCACAGTAAAATTTGAAATTACTATACTTCAGCACTTAGAACTTGTATAAATTGGGTTTTTAATGACTTGCCTGCCAAAGGAGGGTTTTCAGTCACTGGCTACATGCTCATGAAGTTAGGCAGTTAAATATTAACCAATAACCTGAGACTAGATTCAAATAACAGACACAAGCAATCAATAGTGATTCTGGAGTCTATTGCTTGTGTTGAGCAAGCCCTGCAGTTTTACTGGTTCGCTCATTTAGTTGTGATAGATTATCAGGTGGACCAAATCTGAGATAATACAATTCTGTGTCATTGTTATATCTAAAAGTAACCTATTTTTCACATAGTCTATTTGAGACTATTTTAAATCTGTATCCTCACCATAGTCCTGTATATTTTCTAAATTTCCCCCAGTATCAATATTTACAGAGTTCTTATTATGAAAATTTCAATATTTAAGTATCTTCTCTACTTAAGTAACTCATTAATTAGGAAATAAATGTTCTAATTGATAAGATATTATCATAACCAAGCCCAAGATTCAGAAACTAATAGGTTGCCTATATACTTACATGGAGTCAAAGATTTGAAAACTATGAATTCCTTCTCCACATGGCTCTTTTTAGTAGCAGCATCCCCGATGGGACATTACAAGAGCTGGTCATACTTATATGCAGCGGTTTCTCCCGTGTCAGTCACCCAAACACCCAGCACCTTCTGAGAGACATCCGTATCTTATAAAAGATGTCATATTAATATTAACATACATAAACACACATAAAATCGCTTTTGTGGTTATACTTTTGCTAGAATATATTAAAAATGCAAATATCTTGTTGTTGTCGTTTAGTTGCTCAGCAGTGACCAACTCTTTGTGATTTCATGGACTGTAGACCAACAGGCTTCTCTGTCACGGGATTCTCCAGACAAGAATACTGGAGTGGATCACTATTTCCTCCTTTCCTCCTCCAGGTGATCTTCCCAACCAAGGGATTAAACCCACATCTCTTGTGTCTCTTGCATTGGTAGGTGGATTCTTTACTACTGAGACACTGGGGAATGGAAAATCTGCCTCACTGACTAGGAAACATACATAGGTCACTTAAGTTTAGAATGACCATGTTGACAACCAAGTCCCAAATGATTGGAATATTCCTCATTATTTTAGGTTACTTATCATTTCTTAAAAAAAAAAAAAAATGGTACAGGCTTAATGGAGTTTCTTCCTGGAGTGGACCCAAGAGTAGTACTGAAATGTTTTTCTCTTCCCATCCCTGGGAAAATGAAGGCTAGACACCAGACTAATAGAAAAGCTTACACAGCCACTTCCCAAGTTTCCTGAACTCGGACTCATTGCCTTGGCAGGCCTGCAAGATGATGACCTTGGGTTTGTCTTTTAGACTCTGGCAGTGATGGCTGTTGAAAATTTGGAAGATGGTATCACCATGAAGAGTATCTGGCTCTTTTTGTGTACGTTTTGTCCCACAGATTTCATCCAGGATACCATGTGACATAAATACTAGGAATATGCTATCTTAGGATTGGTGCTCTCACTGAGCAGCAAATTCCTTTAGTGCTATATCTGTTTCCTGAAATAGACTCCAGAATCACTAATGAGGAACTCTCCTTTTATAGTTTACACTAAAATACTAGATGAAGTTCACAAAAAGGAGCAGTCACTAAAGAATAAGGTGATGTAGACTGAATGGAACTATAAGTGAAATTATATTCTGACAAATATAAGACGTGTAAAATACTAAAGTTAATAGAGATTTTGCATAGCATCTAGCTTAGTGGTTTTCAATAGAACTTTGCACTTAGGAAGATGGTGGGAGATGGAGTAAATGAGGGGCAAGTGAGATGATGTGTCTCCAATAGAACTTTGCTTTCATCTGTTTTACAAATTGGAGTCCCTGTAAGTTTTCATTTAAAAAAAGAATAAAGGAAAGAAAGAAAGAAAAAGGGAGAGAGGCAGAGAGAGAGAGAGAGAGAGAGAGAATTTTGAAAAAAAAATAGAAACAAGCAAATTCCTTCATCATGTAACAGGAGAATGTTAGCCTTAAAATGGTTTGTCGAAAGCCATCTGGGATACTTTTATGAGGACCAGAATTACTTTTTCTTTATGTCTATGTGTATGTGTGCAATTTTGTTGTTGTTCTGCACACTTGATTTTACATAAGGTATTGAAATTATGAAAGTCTAAAAAACCCATTCTGTAGATACCAATAAATTTCAGGGCTCAGAGCTTATGTCTTACCCAGACCACCAAGTAATAGATGACTTGCACTATTATAGATGCAATAGATGACTGAGCACTTTAGAATATACAACATATTTAGTGAGATACTACATAGTGTGGCTCTAAGTATTTCCTCTGAGACTGCAAAGAAAGAGGCTAAAATTCAGGGGATCGATTCTGGAGCAAATATACGTAATATAACATGTATTTTGTTCTTACAGCTGTTAAGGAAGATGTTCAAAACTGTTTAGGAGGGAAGGAAGCTTGTTCCAACTCTCCTAGTCCATTTCTAGAGCTCTGAGATTTTCTTTAAAAATTACTAACTATCCAAGGTTTTCAAGTAAATCTTGTATTCCCAAAAGGTCAACTTCAGAACCATATCTATTAGCATGTTTGAGTACTAAGTCCCTTCAGTCATGTCTGACTCTTTGCAACCTTATGAACTGTAGCTCGCCAGGCTCTTCTGTCCATGGGATTCTCCAGGCAATAATATTGAAGTGGGTTGCCATGCCCTCCTCCAGGGGATTTTCCCTCCCCAGGGATCAAACTGGAGCCTCCTATATCTCCTACATTGCAGGTGGATTGTTTACCTACTGAGCCACAGGGGAAGCCTCATGTCATTTAGAAAGATAAACAAATTCTCTGTTGCAGATGAGGGTCAGGAGTGCCTGGCCCTCCTTCTCCATCACTGAATATGTCTGCAAAATAGATGAGTTAATACATTAATAACAGATATATAACAAAATGAGTTATCTCAGACATCTTAATTTTGTTTCCATAGTCCATACAAAACAGCCCTGTGAAATTATACAGTGGATGACTGCTAGCTTGGAAGTGAAAATGTGTCCTATGGAGGAAAAAGACAATACACGAGACTGAAAATATATACTAGGTCTGAGTATACACTTTAGAAACTGGGCTTCGGTCTTTGATGAATAACAGTTCAGGATGTGATGGAACAGAGGGAAAATGAAATGTAAGTACCACTTAATTAGATAACATGACTAAGTGACATCTTATGCCTTTGTTCTGATCTTATGGCATTAGTAACAAGAACTTAAATTGAGTGAGATTTGAGTGGAAAGTCTTTCAAAACATATCACCTCACTTACCTTTGCAGTCTTCAGTTTATGTAAATGAACATGAGGACCAACTTTTCACTTCCAAGACTAAGAAGCTTGCTTTTTTTTGTGAAGCTAAAAGAGAGAAAAATAGCTCTTTAAACAGTAACATCCATTACCATGCAAATCTTTTGGCTGCATGGACATTCATTCGTCACAAATTCTTACTGCAAGACCACCACAAAGCTTAATATAATAAGAAAATAATTTCATATTTAAAATGACTAAAAGAAATTGAGTACTCTTCCTTTTACTTGTTGCTTTTTACTGACAAGATTGTACATTTCTGTTTTTGTTAGCGGTCACACATCGATTTCTTTCTCAGACCCAAAAAACCTAGTCTCATGTAAACACTGGGAAGGAAACCTAATGTGCAGTTAGTATGGTAAAGTCATTATTCAGATTATGAACTCCACTTACAATAGAAATATCTCCATTAACAAGAAACTTAAAACATTCTAAATCTTTGTTGAAAGTTCTGAGTATGATAAACCGTGAACTTTTCAAGCATTGATGTGTATTTTCCACATTGGAAACACTGGTCAGTTCAGTCACTCAGTCATGTCTGATTCTTTGTGACCCCATGGAACGTAGCACGCCAGGCTTCCCTGTCCATCATCAATTCCCGGAGCTTGCTCAAACTCATGTCCATCGAATCAGTGATGCCATCCAGCCATCTCATCCTCTGTTGTCCCCTTCTCCTCCTGCCTTCAATCTTTCCCAGCATCAGAGTCTTTTCTAATGAGTCAGGTCTCCACATCAGATCCAAAATACTGAAGTTTAAGCTTCAGCATCAGTTCTTCAAATGAATATTCAAGACTGATTTCCTTTAGGAATTACTGGCTTGATCTTCTTGCACTCTAAGGGACTCTCAAGAGTCTTCAACACCACAGTTCAAAAGCATCATTTCTTCGGCCTTCAGATTTCTTTGTAGTCCAACTATCACATCCATAGACGCCTTCTGGAAAAACCAAAGCTTTGACTAGAAGGGTTTTGTTGGCAAAGTAATGTCTCTGCTTTTTAATATGCTGGCTAGGTTGATCATAGCTTTCCTTCCAAGGAGAAAGGGTCTTTTAATTTCATATCTGCAGTCACCATCTGCAGTGATTTTGGAGCCCCCAAAATAAAATCTCTCATTGTTTCCATTGTTTCCCAATCTATTTGCCATGAAGGGATGGAACCAGATGCCATGATCTTCGTTTTCTGAATGTTGACTTTGAAGCCAACTTTTTCACTCTCCTCTTTCACTTTCATCAAAAGACTTTTTAGTTCTTCTTCACTTTCTGTCATAAGGGTGGTGTTATCTGCATATCTGCAGTTATTGATATTTCTCCTGGCAATCTTGATTCCAGCTTGTGTTCATTCAACCCAGAACTTCTCATGATATACTTGGCATATAAGTTAAATATTCAGGGTGACAATATACACTCTTGAAGAACTCCTTTCCCGATTTTGAACCAGTTTGTTGTTCCATGTCCAGTACAAACTGTTGCTTCTTCACCTGCAAACAGATTTCTCAGGATTTTCCACAGTTTGTTGTGATCCACACAGTCAGAGGATTTGGCATAGTCAATAAAGCAGAAGTAAATGTTTTTCTGGAACTCTCTTACTTTATTGATGATCCACCTTATGTTGAAAATCTGATCTCTGGCTATTCTGCCTTTTCTAAATCCACTTTGAACATCTGGAAGTTCAAGGTTCATGTACTGTTGAGGCCTGGCTTGGAGAATTTTGATTACTTTGCTAGCCTGTGACATGAGCACAATTGTGCAGTAGTTTGAGCATTCTTTGACATTGCCTTTCTTTGGGATTAGAATGAAAACTGAACTTTTCCAGTACTGTGGCCACCGCTGAGTTTTCCAAATTAGCTGGCATATTGAGTGCAGCACGTTCACAGCATCATCTTCCAAGATTTTAAATAGCTCAACTGGTATTCCATCACCTCCACTAGCTTTGTTCCTATTGATGCTTCCTAGGGTCCACTTGACTTTGCATTCCAGGATGTTTGTCTCTAGGTGAGTGATCACACCAATGTGGTTATCTGTGTCATGAAGCTCTTCTTTGTATAGTTCTTCTATGTATTGTTTCAACTCCTTCTTAATATCTTCTACTTCTGTTAGGTCCATACCATTTCTGTCCTTTATTGTGTCCATCTTTGCATGAAATGTTCTCTTGGTATCTCTAATTTTCTTCAAGAGATCTCTAGTCTTTTCCATTTCTACTGTTTTCCTTTATTTCTTTGCACTTATCACTGAAGAAGGCTTTCTTATCTTTCCTTGCTATTCTATGGAACTCTGCATTCAAATGGGTATATCTTTTCTTTTCTCCTTTGCCTTTTGCATCTTTTCTTTCTCAGCTATTTGTAAGACCTCCTCAGACAACCATTTTGCCTTTTGGCATTTCTTTTCCTTGGGGATGGTCTTCATCCATGCCTTCTGTACAATGTCATGAACCTCTGTCCATACATCTTCAGGCACTCTGCCTATCAGATCTAATCCCTTGAATCTATTTGTCACTTCCACTGTATAACTGTAAGGGATTTGATTTAGGCCATACCTAAATGGTTTAGTCATTTTCCCTACTTTCTTCAACTTAAGTATGAATTTGGCAACAAGGAGTTCATGTTCTGAGCCACAGTTAGCTCCTGGTCTTTTTGCTGGTTCTATAAAGCAACTTCATCTTTGGCTGCAAAGAATATAATCAATCTGATTTCAGTGTTGACCATCTGGTGGTGTCCATGTGTAGAGTCTTCTCTTGTGTGGTTGGAAGAGGGTGTTTGCTATGACCAGTGTGTTCTCCTGGCAAAACTATTAGCCTTTCCCCTACTTTGTTTAGTAATCCAAGGACAAATTTGCCTGTTACTTCAGGTATCTCTTGACTTCCTAATTTTTCATTCCAGTCCCTTATAATGAAAAGGGAATATTTTGGGGGTGTTGGTTCTAGAAGGTCTTGTAGGTCTTCATAGAATGATTCAACATCAACTTCTTCAGCATTACTGGTCAGGGCATAAAATTGAATAACTGTGATATAGAATGGTTTGCCTTGGAAAAAAACAGAGATCATTCTGACATTTTTGAGATTACATCCAAGTACTCTATTTTGGACTCTTGTTGACTGTGATGGCTACTCCATTTCTTCTACTGGATTCTTGCCCACACTAGTAGATAAAATGGTCATCTGAGTTAAATTCACCCATTATAGTCCATTTTGGAGAAGGCAATGGCACCCCACTCCAGTACTCTTGCCTGGAAAATCCCATAGATGAAGGAACCTGGAAGGCTGCAGTCCATGGGGTCGCTGAGGCTCGGACACGGCTAAGCGATTTC
Source organism: Bos javanicus (assembly GCF_032452875.1). NCBI lineage: Eukaryota > Metazoa > Chordata > Mammalia > Artiodactyla > Bovidae > Bos > Bos javanicus. The sequence goes on from NC_083882.1 coordinate 3,304,151, forward strand.
ACTTTCACTTTTCACTTTCATGCATTGGAGAAGGAAATGGCAACCCACTCCAGTGTTCTTGCCTGGAGAATCCCAGGGACGGGGAAGCCTAGTGGGCTGCCATCTATGGGGTCGCACAGAGTCGGACAAGACTGAAGCGACTTAGCATAGCATAGTCCATTTTAGTTCACTGATTCCAAAATATTGATGTTCACTCTTGCCATCTCCTGTTTGACCTCTTCCAATTTATGTTGATTCATGGACCTAAAATTCCAGTTTCCTATGCAATATTGCTCTTTATAGCATTGGACTTTACTTCCATTACCAGTCACATCCACAACTGGATTTTTCTTTTCTTTTCTTTTTTGCTTCGGCTCTGTCTCGTCATTCTTTCTGCAGTTATTTCTCCACTGATCTCCAGTAGCATATTGGGCACCACTGACCTAGGGAGTTCATCTTTCAGTGTCCTATCTTTTTGCCTTTTTATACTGTCCATGGGGTTCTCAAGGCAAGAATGCTGAAGTGGTTTGCCATTCGCTTCTCCCGTGGACCACATTTTGTCAGAACGATCCACCATAACCTGTCCATCTTGGATGGCCCTATATGGCATGGCTCATAGCTTCATTGATTTAGACAAGGCTGTGGTATGTGTGATCAGATTGGTTAGTTTCCTGTGATTGTGGTTTTCAGTCTGTCTGCCCTCTGATGGAGAAAGATAAGAGGTTTATGGAAGCTTCCTTCTGGGAAAGAATAAGTGAGGAGAAAACAGTCTTGTTCTGATGTGTGGGGCCATGCTCAGTAAAACTTCAATCCAGTTTTCTTAGTTGCTTTGTTTGCAAATATTTTCTCCCATACTGAGAATTATATTTCTGTTTTATTTATGATTTGCTTTTCTGTGCAAAAGCTTTTAAATTTAATTAGATCCCATTTGTTTATTTTTGTTCTAATTTTCATTACTCAAGAATGTGGGTCAAAAAAGTTCTTGTGATTTACGTCAGAATGTTTTACCTATGTTTTCCTCCAAGAGTTTTATAGTGTCTGGTCTTACACTCAGATTTTCAATCCATTTTGAATCTGTTTCTATATGTTGTGTTAATATAATAATAATTATATTGTTTTTTATGTGGCTGTCCTGTTTTCCCAGCACCACTTGAAGAGACCATCTTTTCTCCATTCTCTGAATCACACTCAACCAAGAAATTTCTCATCTTAGTGACTCGACACACTCACATATAGTTTTTTCTGCTTGAAATAATATTTTTTTTACTCCTATCCGTGGGGGCTAACTCATATTCCTCCTTCAGCCATCAACTTAAGACTACTTCTTCATAGAGGATTTCTTTAACTTGTAATATGAATTAGATGCAATCCTACTTACTTGCATAAAATTAACATTATTTCTTCCTTCAATGCATTTATCACAATTTGTAATGATATATTTTCCACTGTGTGTTTAGTTGTATGTGTGTATATATATATATATAATTTGTCTTCCACTAGTACTGAAAGCTCCATTAGGATCTAGGCCATGCCTATTTTATTCCCATATGCACAGTACCTACCAGAACATATGAAACAAAACTGGTCCTTAGAAATATTTAGGGTATAGGAAAAATTCCCAACAAGATGTATGTTCTCCAAATGTATGTCAATTCACCAATGTTATATACACTGAAGGCTAAGTTAGGTAGAAATGAATTAAAATCATGTACAGATAAGAATTTAAATAACCATTATGACTCAAATTTAAAGTGTTTTGTTTTCATGCCAAACAGCTGGGAGCCCATTATTAGATCCATGACCTCCGTGGTTCTTTTAAGAGTGTTAGATCTTGATAATGACTCATAGAATAATAAAATGAGTTATAATTTGGGAGATTTATTCCACTTTAATTCTATTTTTAACACAAGAAAATTCTTCTTAACAATTATATTTTAACCTTCCAGAATGGATTTCCAAGAACAAAACTTGAATTTAGCTCATTAGATTAACCTTTAAATCAACTCTTCACTGACAGGGAGAGAGGCTTGGTAACATATAGAAACTTTTTGGACTCTTAGCTTATACAATGATGGAATTTAAACTATGCCTGCCTCTGAAGGTGTTTAAGACCTGTCACTTTGGAGATAGCAGCTGCATTATCTTATGAAAGAAATTTTGTCAAATTCTGATTTCTTCTTAGGGTTCAGTTATAATCATCTCAGCTTCATTGTACAGCGTCTGACTTCAGAAACAGAATAACTCCACCTATGACCTGAGATCATGATCTATTGCCCTCAAGACACAACAAAGTGTCATGCTTAAACTGGATGTTGTGCCCTTCAACCATAATTATTTTGCTGTTACTGTTAAAGTGAATTCTCTCTGCCTTGTACGACTATTTGACACCCCATGAACTGTAGCCTACCAGGCTCCTCCTTCCATGGGATTTTCCAGGCAAGAGTACTGGAGTGGATTGCCATTTCCTTCTCCAGGGGATCTTCCCAATACAGGGATCGAACTCTGGTCTCCCACATTGCAGGCAGATCCTTTAGCTTCTGAGCCACCAGGGAAGCCCTATTATCATGCATATTTAAAACTTTAAGCTTTTATTGGCTAAGAGAGTACACTCTAATTCAGTAGCTTCTTTCCTGAAGCTTGCATTGGACCCTGCTGTGGTCAAGTTATTTCATGGAAGAGAGGATAAAGAGTACTTTGTACAGGCATGTCCCGCCAAAAAAAGAGGCAAGAAGAGTTCAAGCTGAGTATGTGCAATACATCCTTTTAATCTTGAAAATTAGATAAATCAATTTGCTTCTCATTGTAAAAGGTGAATAAAAAGAAAAACAGAAGTTTGTTTCCCAGTGTAATTTCCTCCCGGTTAGTGGAACACATATTTGGTAAGCCATAGTAGAATTCAGGAAGAAGGAAACCATGTTTCTAGTTAACAACTTTCTTCTCTTTTCCTAGCTATCTCTAACTCTGACTCACCATTTTAGCACCTCTTTCTGTTCCAAGCTTCCCTGACCATACAGATAAGTCCAAGTTATGTCACATCATCTAAATTTTTGTATTTAACTGTATAGCCATTTAAAAAAGAAAGGAAATGGGGAAAGGTAACATAAAATTTTGTTGTTAGTCAGTTGCTCAGTCATTTCCAACCCTTTGTGACACCATGGACTGCAACACACCAGGCTTCTCTGTCCTTCACCATCTCCCAGAGTTTGCTCAAATTCATGTCCATTGAGTCAGGGATGCCATCCAACCATCTCATACTCTGTTGTCCCCTTCTCCTGCCACCTTCAACCAGCCGGTTGTTCCATGTCTGGTCCTACTGTTGCTTCTTGACCAGCATACAAGTTTCACAGAAGGCAGTAAGGTGGTCTGGTATTCACATCTCTTTAAGAATTTTCTACAGTTCACTGTGATTCACACATCAGAAGCTTTAGATAGTCAATGAAGCAGAAGTAGATTCCCCCCCCCCCCCCCCCCCGGGAATATCTTGCTTTTTCTATGATCCAACAGATGTTAACAATTTGATCTCTGGTTCATCTGCCTTTTATAAATCCATCTTGTACATCTGGAAGTTCTCAGTTCATGTACTGTTGAAGCCTGAAATGGAGAATTTTGAGCCTTACTTTGCTAGCATGTTAAATGAGTGCAAATGTGCTGTAGTCTGAACAGTCTTTGGCATTGCCCTCTTTGGGGTTGGAATGAAAACTAAACTTTTCCTGTCCTGTGGCCACTGCTGAGTTTCCAAATTTGCTGGCATGCTGAGTGCACCATTTTAACAGCATTACCTTTTAGGATTTGAAATAGCTCAGCTGTAATTCTATCACCTCCACTAACTTTGTTCATAGTGATTCTTCCTAAGGTCTACTTGACTTTGTACTCCAAGGTGTCTGACACTCGGTGAATGAAAAAAAAAAAAAAAGAGTGTAGCATCTTATACACAGAACTAAGTAAACTTGTTGACTAATAAATATCTAAGCTTTTTTAATACTTTATATTATTAAAGGAAATTATAAAGAACCAAAAATTTCAAACAAGTAGTTTTTGTTACCTACAAGATATTTTTTTCAAACTACAGAAATAATTCCTATCTACAGCAGCTATTCAGAGAAGCAAATTAGTTTATTATCTCTTTTTAAACAATATGGCCTAAGGTTGCAGTAAATCTTGTTTGTCATCCTAATTGTTAATGGTTTGAAGGTGACTGTCTCATTAGTTATCTAAATAGATATATTCAGCTCAGTTCAGTCACTCAGTCGCGTCTGACTCTTTGCGACCCCACAGACTGCAGCATGCCAGGATTCCCTGTCCACCACCAACTCTCAGAGCTTGCTCAAACTCATGTCCATCCAGTTGGTGATGCCATCCAACCATCTTATCCTCTGTCACCCTCTTCTGCTCCCACCTTCAATCTTTCCCAGCATCAGGGTCTTTTCCAATGAGTCAGTTCTTCCCATCAGGTGGCCAAAGTATTGGAGCTTCAGCTTCAGCATCAGTCCTTCCAATGACTATTCAGGACTGATTTCCTTTAGGATGGACTAGTTGTATCTCCTTGAAGTCCAAGGGACTCTCAAGGTCTTCAACACTACAGTTCAAAAGCATAAATTCTTCAGTGCTCAGCTTTCTTTATAGTCCAACTCTCACATCCATATATGACTACTGGAAAAACCATAGTTTTGACCAGATGGACCTTTGTCAGAAAAGTAATGTCTCTGCTTTTTAATATGCTGTCTAGGTTTGTCATAGCTTGTGTGTTTTAATTTCATGGCTGTAGTCACCATCTGCAGCAATTTTGAAGCACAAGAAAATAAAGTCTGTCACTGTTTCCATTGTTTCTCCAACTATTTTCCATGAAGTAATGGGACCAGATGCCATGATCTTAGTTTTTGAATGTTGAGTTTTAAACCAGCTTTTTTCACTCTCCTCTTCCACTTTCATCAAGAGGCTCTTCAGTTCCTCTTCACTGTCTGCCATAAGGGTGGTGTCATCTTCATTTCTGAGGTTATTGATATTTCTCCCAGCAATCTTAATTCCAGTTTGTGCTTTATCCAACCTGGCATTTCGTGTAATGTACTCTGCATGCAAGTTAAATAAGCAGGGTGATTATATACAGCCTTGACATACTCGTTCCCCAATTTGGAACCAGTCTATTGTTATATTTAGATAAACAATGAGAAAATAGTGTATAGCACAAGGAATTCTACTTAATGCAACGTGGAGAACTGAATGGGAAAGAAGTTCAAAAGGAATGGGGTATACGTATATGTATTGCTGATTCTTTTTGCTCTACAATAGTAACTAAAACAATGTTGTAAAACAATCATACTCCAATAAAAATTAAATTAAAAAAAAACATAATTGTCTTTGGGCCTGGACCACTGCCAACCTTTTTTCTCTGTACTTGTACCTGCATCTTCATTTTAGGCAGATAGATAATTAGTTGAAAGATAAAGTTGACATGAAAAATAGAAAAATGTAATATATTTTATATTCCATATGTAAGTGATACTACATGATTCTTGTCTCTCTCTATCTGACTTCACTTGGTATGATAACCTCTGGGTCCATCCCTGCTGCTGAAAATGGCGTTATTTTATTATTTGTGATTGCTGAGTAATATTCAACTGTATCATTCCCAGGCAAGAACTAGAGTGGGTTGCCATTTCTTCTTCTTTTTTTTAATTTTATTTTATTTTTAAACGTTACAATATTGTATTAGTTTTGCCAAATATCAAAATGAATCCACCACAGGTATACCCGCATTCCCCATCCTGAACCCTCCACCCTCCTCCCTCCCCTCCCCTCCCTCTGGGTCGTCCCAGTGCACCAGCCCCAAGCATCCAGTACCGTGCATCGAACCTGGACTGGCAACTCGTTTCATACATGATATTATACATGTTTCATGCTATTTTCCCAAATCTCCCCACCCTCTCCCTCTCCCACAGAGTCCATAAGACTGATCTATACATCGGTGTATCTTTTGCTGTCTCGTACACAGGGTTATTGTTTCCATCTTTCTAAATTCCATATATATGCGTTAGTATACTGTATTGGTGTTTTTCTTTCTGGCTTACTTCACTCTGTATAATAGGTTCCAGTTTCATCCATCTCATTAGAACTGATTCAAATGTATTCTTTTTAATGGCTGAGTAATACTCCATTGTGTATATGTACCACTGCTTTCTTTATCCATTCATCTGCTGATGGGCATCTAGGTTGCTTCCATGTCCTGGCTATTATAAACAGTGCTGCGATGAACACTGGGGTACACGTGTCTCTTTCCCTTCTGGTTTCCTTGGTGTGTATGCCCAGCAGTGGGATTGCTGGATCATAAGGCAGTTCTATTTCCAGTTTTTTAAGGAATCTCCACATTGTTCTCCATAGCGGCTGTACTAGTTTGCATTCCCACCAACAGTGCAAGAGAGTTCCCTTCTCTCCACACCCTCTCCAGCATTTATTGCTTGTAGACTTATGGATTGTAGCCATTCTGACTGGCGTGAAATGGTACCTCATAGTGGTTTTGATTTGCATTTCTCTGATAATGAGTGATGTTGAGCATCTTTTCATGTGTTTGTTAGCCATCTGTATGTCTTCTTTGGAGAAATGTCTATTTAGTTCTTTGGCCCATTTTTTGAAGAATATTGGAAATAAAAGCAAAAATAAACAAATGGGACCTAATTAAACTTAAAAAGCTTCTGCACAACAAAGGAAACTATTAGCAAGGTGAAAAGGCAGCCTTCAGAATGGGAGAAAATAATAGCAAATGAAGCAACTGACAAACAACTAATCTCAAAAATATACAAGCAACTCCTACAGCTCAACTCCAGAAAAATAAATGACCCAATCAAAAAATGGGCCAAAAAACTAAATAGACATTTCTTTCTCCAATATATGTACCACATCTTTTTTATCCATTCATTTGTTCATGGATATAGTCAGGTTGCTTTTGTGCTTTGATTATTATAAACAGTGCTGCAATGAGCATGAACTTATTTACAAACAGAAACAGACTCACAGACTTAGAGAATGAGCTTATGGTTACCAGGGAAGAAAGGGTTGGGAGGAGGGACAGATTGGGAGTTTGGAGTTGACAAGTATACACTGCTGTATTTAAAATAGATAACCAATAAGGACTTACCTTATAGTACATGGAACTCTGTTCAACATTCTTTAATAACCTAAATGGGAAAAGAATTTGAAAAATAATAGATAAAGATATATATATATATATGTGTGTGTGTGTGTGTGTGTGTGTGTGTGTATGTGAATTACTTTACTATATCCATCCATCCATCAGTGTTCAGTCATTTCTTACTCTTTGCGATCTTAAGGACAGTAGATTCCAGGCTCCTCTGTTCATGAGATTTCCCAGACAAGAATACAGGAGTGGATTTCCATTTCTTCCTCCAAAGGATCTTCCTAACCCAGGGATCAAAGTGGAGCCTCTTGTGTGTCATTGCTTCAGCAATATGTGAACCGTGAACTTCCTGATGTTCAAGCTGGTTTTAGAAAGGGCAGAGGAACCAGAGATCAAATTGCCAACATCCGCTGGATCATGAAAAAGGCAAGACAGTTCCAGAAAAGCATCTATTTCTGCTTTATTGACTATGCCAAAGCCTTTGACTGTGTGGATCACAATAAACTGTGGAAAATTCTGAAAGAGATGGGAATACCAGACCACCTGATCTGCCTCTTGAGAAATTTGTATGCAGGTCAGGAAGCAACAGTTAGAACTGGACATGGAACAACAGACTGGTTCCAAATAGGAAAAGGAGTACGTCAAGGCTGTATCTTGTCACTCTGTTTATTTAACTTCTATGCAGAGTACATCATGAGAAATGCTGGACTGGAAGAAACACAAACTGGAATCAAGACTGCCGGGAGAAATATCAATAACCTCAGATATGCAGATGACACTACTCTTATGGCAGAAAGTGAAGAGGAACGAAAAAGCCTCTTGATGAAAGTGAAAGAGGAGAGTGAAAAAGTTGGCTTAAAGCTCAACATTCAGAAAACAAAGATCATGGCATCCGGTACCATCACTTCATGGGAAATAGATGGGGAAATAGTGGAAACAGTGTCAGACTTTATTTTTCTGGGCTCCAAAATCACTACACATGGTGACTGCAGCCATGAAGTTAAAAGATGCTTACTCCTTGGAAGGAAAGTTATGACCAACCTAGATAGCATATTCAAAAACAGAGACATTGCTTTGCCAACAAAGGTTCGTCTAGTCAAGGCTATGGTTTTTCCTTGGTCATATATGGATGTGAGAGTCAGACTGTGAAGAAGGCTGAACGCCGAAGAATTGATGCTTTTGAACTGTGGTGTTGGAGAAGACTATTGAGAGTCCCTTGGAGTGCAAGGAGATCCAACCAGTCCATTCTGAAAGAGATCAGCCCTGGGATTTCTTTGGAAGGCATGATGCTAAAGCTGAAACTCCAGTACTTTGGCCACCTCATGCGAAGAGTTGACTCATTGGAAAAGACTCTGATGCTGGGAGGGATTGGGGGCAGGAGGAGAAGGGGACAACAGAGGATGAGATGGCTGGATAGCATCACTGACTCGATGGACGTGAGTTTGGGTGAACTCCGGGAGTTGGTGATGGACAGGGAGGCCTGGCATGCTGCGATTCATGGGGTCGCAAAGAGTCGGACACGACTGAGCGACTGATCTGATCTGATCTGTGTGTCATTGCAGGTGAATTCTTTACCCTGTTTGAGCCATTGGAAAAGCCCACTTTGCTGTATACCTGCAACGAATGAAAGTTTGCTGCTGTGAGTCATGTGTTACTCTGGGATTCATGACCTCTAGAGGAGAGGATTTTGATTTCGTATCAGACATGAGATTTGACTACTTGGAGCTTTTTGTATAGCAAAGTTTTATTAAAGAGTCATAGAGACAGGGAAAGTTTCTGACATGGACATTAGAAGGGGACAAAAAGAGTGTCCCTTTGCTAGTTTTTAGTAAGGTGCTTTATGTCTGTAAGAAGCTATTAATCAGATAAGAGACCCACCTCAAGGCTGAGGGAGTTTCAGCAGGCCCCTCTCTCACAATATGTATTTGTGAGATGGGATGGCATGAGGTGTGTCATCCCCCAGCCATAAAACAATTAACATGAATACTGGTTTGTTGATTCATTATCAGCCCAATGTTTGAGAAAAGATTTAAAAAAAAAAGTAAATTTTAGGCGGAAACATTTTGAAGAAAGGCAAATTCCAAAGCAAATACATAGTTTCATTAACATAGCTTAAGAAAAACATTTCCATAAGAAAAATGCACTGGTTAGCTCTGGCAGAACCAGGTGTCCTCAGTAAAGAATTAAAAGAAGCCTCTTTTAATTTTGTGTAGAGAAGGAAAAATAATATCTACCACTTGCAGTTTATTTCCTCCTGCCACTTGGGGGTCTCTGGCCTTCCTGTCTGTTACCCTCTCACTAACACAGTGTTGTTAATCAAATATTTGTTGCTGTTTTCAGTCACTAAGTTGTGTTCGACTTTTCGTGACCCCACAGACTACAGAAAGCCAGAATTCTCAGTTCTTCACTAACTCCTGGAGTTTGCTCATATTCATGTCCATTGAGTCAGTGGTCAACTATGCTCCAATATAAAATAAAAATTAAAACAAAGAAAAACCCATTGATTAACAAATTAAAATTAAGACTAACAGATTCAGGTATATAGTTATAGTAAAAGCTTATATAGCTGCATTTTGGGTGAGAAACAGGGTAGAAGTAAGGGAGAGGCCAGAATCTAAAGGGCACATGAACCCAAACTGCTCAGCTTCTGAAGGTGTTAATTTTCCACTCCTTTCCCAAAAAGAGCTAGTTGATTGTCTTTTATTAGTCAAAACTATTCTAATACAACCAAAGGGGGGAAAAATCATTCTCACTTGTTGATAAAGACACAATATTACAATTAGGCTGAATTTTTTGTTCTAGTTCTTGTCCATTTTGCCATGCTTGGTTTAACATTTACCAGCAGAAACTAGGTGTCAAGAACTGTGTAACAGTTGGAGATACAAAGAGAGATAAAATTATGGTCCTTGACCTTAAGTCATAGACAGTCTGGTAGAGAAGTCTTCTCACAGGCAGCTCTTTAATATTCAAGCTAAGCATATGGAACAAACAGTTGCACAGAGAAAACAGAATAGGAACAACTAATTCAGAGATACACTATAAAGAAAGGGTCTAGGATTTGTATCTTAAACAATGGATAAAGGATAGATAAGAAAGGACAGAGAAGATAATTTCAGACAAAAAAATCTCAACATAAGTATAAGCATAAATGAAAGGTGATAGGTTTCACTAAAGGGATTATATCTCTTTTGAGGTACTGGTTCTTAAAATGCAAGCTGTAATAATTTCTGTTTGCCTGGGACTGACTCAGTAACTTCCCTGGGAAGGAGGGATAGTTTTTGTGGCTAGAGTCCTATGCCATATACAGACTCTTGCTAAGTTTTGCTCTTTGTTTAAAACATACGCTTGGACCTCTTTCTTTTTAGCTAAAACTCTAATACTTTGGCCACCTGAAGTGAAGAGCTGACTCACTTTAAAAGCCCCTGATGCTGGGAAAGATTGAAGGTGAGAGGATAATGGGATGACAGAGGATGAGATGGTTGGATGGCATCACCGACTCAATGGGCATGAGTTTGAGTAAACTTGATGGGCAAGGAGGCCTGGCGTGCTGCAGTCCAAAGGGTCACAAAGAGTCAGACATAACTGAGTGACTGGACTGAACTGAACCACCCCCATAATCCATTCCCACTCTAAATCTATTATTTGGTGTTTGTGCTACTAAATTCCTCACTCTTTTGCTCTCTTTTCTGTAGTGCACTGCCAACTCTTCCCCTATCTAGCTTTACCTAGTCTCAGGGTACCCAAGTCCCTTCATGAGTTGTCATATTATTTCTATCTGACAATTCTACCTTTATTAATCTCCGTGAACTTAAGCTCCAACAGGTTTGCATGCCAGTCTTCCAGTTCAGACTCTTCCTTCACTCAGCATTTAACTGTTCACATAGTCAATAATCTATGTTACTAAGCACGAAAGTATTAAGCAACTTTAGGAAACAATAGATTGTAACTTAAATATATTTATATTCAGAATATTGCTTGAGGAACTGCAAAATAAAAATCTCCCCAGACCAGTAAAATAGGCAAAAAGTAATTCATTGCAATAGGGGAGAAAGATTGAAATCAACTCCATTGTTATAAATTGAGGGAGAATTTTTAAACACTGGAGTGAACTAGTGGAAAAGTGCTGAGAGATATTAGTGGAGAGATGGGTGAATGTATTAGGTTACCTGTGTGTGCTGCTTGGTGCTCATGAAATTTCAGCTCCTGCCTTCGCCTAAAGACTGATTGATGGAGCACTATCTCTCTTTCTTTTTTAATTAATTTTATTTATTTACTTGTTTTTGGCTGTGCTGAGTCTTTGTTACTGCACAGACTTGTCTCCAGTTGTGGAGAAAAGGGGGCTACTCTTCACTACAGCACATGGGCTTCTCATTGCAGTGGCTTCTCTTGTTGTGAACCACTGGCGTTAGTAGTTTCAGCATGTGGGTTCAGTAGTTGCAGCTCTGGGGCTCTAGATTACAGACTCAGTGGTTGTGACACACAGGCTTAGCTGCTCTGCAGCATGTAGGATCATCCCAGGCCAGGGATAGAACCCATGTCTCCTACATCAGCAGGTGGTTTCTTTACTACTGAGCCACCAGGGAAGCCCAGGACATTGCCTTTCTTCGAAGAGATAACTCCCAGGTCTTTGAGACAGATATTGCTGGTTAATAAAACTGGTTAGAGACTGGAAAAAAAAATTTACATCTCAAGGAACAGATAAGAATCTACAATTTAAGTTTTCTAAACTAAATGCTTTAAGAAAAGGGAGGTAAGGGTTCTATAGCAAGGGGAAAAAATGTTTAAAATTTAGTCATGCTAAGGAAAATGTTCAGCTTTCTTGGTCAGAAAGTTAGTTAAGTTCAGTCCCCAACCCACTATAAGCCTATTTCTTTAAGGACATTTTTACATCCAAAAGTTCAAAATCATAGGATGAGAATGATATTTACTATTGTGTCCATAGTTTGGAAAATAAGACACATTTCTAAAACAGAGCTCCACAATAGATTAATGAATGACTTGAATCTTAAAATGTTTGCATGCAATCTGTCTTCTTTACTGATACAATTCCATCTTTTTATATCATGATTACACTTATACAGGAGAGTAAGCAGGCTCTTCTAAAAGTTGTCATCTTCCCCAACTTTTTTTTTTTTCTTCACCAATGTGTTCCTACTTGATGTACGATCTATGTTGATTGGGCTTCCCTGGTGGCTCAGATGGTAAAGAATCTGCTTCCAATGAGGGAGGTCCAGGTTCTGTCCCTGGGTCAGAAAGACACCCTGGAGAAGGCAATTGCAATCCACTCCAGGATTCTTGCCTAGAGACTCTTATGGAGAGAGGAACCTGGCAGGTTACTGTTCATGGAGTCTCAAAGAGTCAGAACAACTGAACAACTAATATTTTCACTTAGGTAGACTTTAGGCTTTGAAGTATGCTGCTGCTACTTCTGCTGCTGCTGCATCGCTTCAGTCGTGTCCGACTCTGTGCGACCCCATAAACGGCAGCCCACCAGGCTCCACCATCCCTGGGATTCTTCAGGCAAGAACACTGGAGTGGGTTGCCATTGTCTTCTCCATTTGAAGTATCAGATCAGATCAGTCACTCAGGCGTGTCCGACTCTTTGTGACCCCATGAATCGCAGCATGCCAGGCCTCCCAGTCCATCACCAACTCCCGGAGTTCACTGAGACTCAGGTTCATCGAGTCAGTGATGCCATCCAGCCATCTCATCCTCTGTCGTCCCCTTCTCCTCCTGCCCCCAATCCCTCCCAGCATCAGAGTCTTTTCCAATGAGTCAATTCTTTGCATGAGGTGGCCAAAGTACTGGAGTTTCAGCTTTAGCATAATGCCTTCCAAAGAAATCCCAGGGCTGATCTCCTTCAGAATGGACTGGTTGGATCTCCTTGCAGTCCAATGGACTCTCAAGAGTCTTCTCCAACACCACAGTTCAGAAGCATCAATTCTTCGGCGCTCAGCCTTCTTCACAGTCCAACTCTCACATCCATACATGACCACAGGAAAAACCATAGCCTTGACTAGATGAACCTTTGTTGGCAAAGTAATGTCTCTGCTTTGAATATGCTATCTAGGTTGGTCATAACCTTCCTTCCAAGCAGTAAGCGTCTTTTAATTTCATGGGTGCAGTCACCATTTGTAGTGATTTTGGAGCCCAGAAAAATAAAGTCTGACACTCTTTCCACTGTTTCCCCATCTATTTCCCATGAAGTGGTGGGACTGGATGCCATGATCTTCGTTTTCTGAATGTTGAGCATTAAGCCAACTTTTTCACTCTCCACTTTCACTTTCATCAAGAGGCTTTTGAGTTCCTCATATATTTGAAGTATAACTTATCTCAAATAAGAACCTTGCTAATAGCTCCTATGGATGGCAGTTTATTGATAATATGGTTTCTGTATCATGAAAGTCTTTGAAGTTACAGCATTATCTAACTAAAGAAACATTTAAAGAGTTGCTTCTAATCAAAAGGTATGTTTTATGTCCCAGTAGTTGTTAGTGTCCCCTTAGATTACCCTCTGACTGCTCTATCTAGAATCCTACCCAGTCTTTCTCCATTGCATCCCAGATTCTTTCTTTCACAGAATGTAATGTGATCTGCAATTACCTTTAAAAATTATGTACTTGTTTATTGCCTGTCTTTCTCCTAACAATGTTTTGAATCCCACTAAAATACTTTTTATTTTTTCATTCAGCTGGTTTTTTTCTTTAGTATTCTATTTATTTTCAAATGCATGGAACAATGTCTATCAAAAACTGGACCTTCTTGGACACTTTTTCCAGAGAAATGAAGCTTATGTTCACACAAAAACCTGTTTATGAGTCTTATACATCTTATTCATAACAGCAGCAAGCTGGAAATAATGAAAGTATTCTTTGATCTGCAAATGAGTAAATAAAATCAGCACATCTACACCATGCAGTGATATAAAAGAATGGACCATTAATACAGCAACTTGGGTGGATCACAAGAAACTTATGCTGAATAAAAAAGTCAATCTCAAAGATTATATACTATTTTATTTCATTTTTTAATATCCTTGGAATAAGAACAAAATACAGAGATGAAGAGCAGACCAGTTTTGTCAGAGAACAGAGATGGGGAAATAGGAGTTGGATATAGTTTTACAAGAGTACACCAATTCATTAACATAATACTGATGGTGGTTACTGAAATCACATATATTGAAATTGTGTAGAGCCATACACACACAATGACTACATGTAAGATAAGTGAACCAGAATAAGACCTATGGATTCTGTCAATGTCAATTTTCTCATTTTAATATTGTACTACAGTTACAAAAATTGTTACCACTGGGAAAAAAAAAAAAAAAGGATAAATGATACACAGGATCTCTTGGTGCATTTTTTTCCCCTCCTGTTTTATATTCCTCTATTCATGAGTACTTGTTGATATTTTAATATAAGAACTCAGTGTTAAATAGCTTGGGAGAGATTGGATATAGTGGATAAAGACAGAAATGAAATAACCACATAAATAAATGCTGAACTGCACACTGTAATAGAACCAAAAAGGACAAGCTATGGGGAAAGGGCTTTGCATATTGACACAGAATTAAGGGAAGATCTATGGTATCTGAGTGTCCCTACTGCCCTGAAATACAGCACATAAGTCACACATGGACAACCTATACTTTCACCCATGGCCCAGAACAACTTTTGTGTGTATGTGTGAACATGCATATGTGATAAAATTTACAAAACAAAATTCACTCTTTTAACTATTTTAAAAATTACAGTTCAGTGCTGTTGTTGTTCAGTAGGTAAGTCGTCCAACTGTTTGGGACCCTATGGACTGCAGCACACCATATGGACTGAGGACAGAGACTTCGCTATCCTTCACTATCTCCCGGAATTTACTCACTCATGTCCATTGAGATGGTGATGTCATCCAACCATCTCATCCTCTGTTACCCCCTTGTCCTCCTACCCTCAATCTTTCCCAGCATCAGGGTCTTTTCCAGTGAGTTGGTTCTTCACATCAGGTGATCAAAGTACTGGAGCTTCAGCTTCAGCACAGTCCTTCCAATGAATATTCAGGACTGATTTTCTTTAGGATTGACTGGCTTGATCTCCCTGCTGTCCAAGGGACTCTCAAGAGTCTTCCCCAGCATAGCAGTCTGAAAGTGTTAATTTATTGGTGCTCAGCCTTCTTTATGGTCCAAAATCTGTACATGAAAAATCACATACTACTGGAAAAATCATAGCTTTGACAATATGAACCTTTGGCAGCAAAGTGAAGTCTCTGCTTTTTAATATGCTTTCTAAGGTTGTCATAGCTTTTCTTCCAAGGAGCAATGGTCTTTTAATTTCATGGCTGCAGTCACCATCTGCAGTGACTATGGAACCCAAGAAAATAAAATCTGCCACTCTTTCCACTTTTTCCCCATCTATTTGCCAACAAGTAATGGGACCAGATACCATGATCTTAGTTTTTCAAGTGTTTAGTTTAGTTTTAGTATGTTCAGTAGCTTTTAATATGTTCAGAGAATTGGGTAACCATCACCCCTATCAAAATATTGTTGTCACCTTAAAAGGAAATTCCTTGCCTATTAAACAGTTACTTCTCATTTTCCCTTTCCCCAGTCATGGCAACTAATCTTTCTGTCTCTAAAGAGCTGCCAATACTACATATTTCCTATAAGTGGAATCATACCATATGTGAAAAATATCAATAACCATAGATATGCAGATGACACCACCCTTATGGCAGAAAGTGAAGAGGAACTAAAAAAACTATTGATGAAAGTGAAAGAGGAGGGTGAAAAAGCTAGTTTAAAACTCAACTTTCAAAAAATAAAGATCATGGCATCTGGTCCCATCACTTCATGGAAAATAGATGGAGAAATAGTGGAAAAAGTGACAGACCTTACTTTCGTGGGCTTGAAAATCACTGCAGATGGTGATTGCAATCATGCAATTAAAAGATGCTTGATCCTTGGAATAAAAGCTATGACAAATCTAAACAGCAGGTTAAAAAATGGAGACTTGACTTTACTGATAAAGGTCCATCTAGTCAATGCTATGGTTTTTCCAGTAGTCATTTACAAATGTGAGAGTCAGAGTATAAAGAAAGCTGAGCACTCAAGAATTGATGCTTTTGAACTATGGTGTTGGACAAGACTCTTGAAATAACCTTGGGCTGCACAGAGATCAAACTAGTGAATATTAAAGGAAATCAGTCCTGAATACTCATTGGAAGGACTGATGCAGAAGCTGAAGCTCCAGTACTTTGGCCACCTGATGGGAAGAACTGACTCACTGGAAAAGACCCTGATGCTGGGAAACATTGAAGGCAGAGGAAGGGGACAGTAGAGGATGAGATGGTCACCATCTCAATGGGCAGGAGTCTGAGCAAGCTCCAGGAGTTACTGATGGACAGGGAAGACTGACATGCAGCAGTCCATGGGGTCACAATTAGTCAGACAGGACTGAGCGACTGAACTGAACTGACCATATGTGGACTATTATGTCCAGATTCTTTCATCAGTATAAGGTTTTCAAGGCTCATTCATACTATGGTGTGCATTATTCTTATTTTTTTTTCTTTAATGACCAAATAGTATTGCATTGTACAGATTTATCACTTTTTAAAACCAAGACCATCCCCAAGAAAAAGAAATCAAAAAGCAAAAAAGCAAAATGGCTGTCTGAGGAGGCCTTACATATATATGTGAAAAGAAGGGAAGCAAAAAGCAAATGGGAGGAGGAAAGATATACCCATTTGAATGCAAAGTTCCAAAGAATAGCAAGGAGAGATAAGAAAGCCTTCCTCAGTGATCAGTGCAAAGAAATAGAGGAAAACAATAGAATGGGAAAGACTATAGATCTCTTCAAGAAAATTAGAGGTACCAAGGGAAAATTTTATGCAAAGACAGGCTCAATAAAGGACAGAAATGGTAGAGGCCTAACAGAAGCAGAAGATATTAAAAAGAGGTGGCAAGAATACACAGAAGATCTGTACAAAAAAGATATTCGTGACCAAGATAATCACGATGGAGTGGTCACTCACCTAGAGCTAGTGGGCTTTAGGAAGCATCACTATGAACAAAGCTAGTGGTGGTGATGGAATTCCAGCTGAGGTATTTCAAATCCTGAAAGATGATGCTGTGAAAGTGCTGCACTCAATATGCCAACAAATTCAGAAAACTCAACAGTGGCCACAGGACTGGAAAAGGTCAGTTTTCATTCCAATCCCAAAGAAAGGCAATGCCAAAGAATGCTCAAACTACCACACAATTGCACTCATCTCACACGCTAGTAAAGTAATGCTCAAAATTCTCCAAGCCAGGCTTCAGCAAAACGTGAACCGTGAATTTCCAGATGTTCAAGCTGGCTTTAGGAAAGGCAGAGGAACCAGAGATCAAATTGCCAACATCTGCTGGATCATCAAAAAAGCAAGAGAGTTTCAGAAAAACATCTATTTCTGCTTGATTGACTATGCCAAAGCCTTTGACTGTGTGGATCATAATAAACTATGAAAAATTCTGAAAGAGATGAGAATACCAGGCCACCTGACCTGCCCATTGAGAAACCTGTATGCAGGTCAGGAAGCAACAGTTAGAACTGGACATGGAATAACAACTGGTTCCAAATAGGAAAAGGAGTACGTCAAGGCTGTATATTGTCACCCTACTTATTTAACTCATGTGCAGAGTACATCATGAGAAATGCTGGAATGGAAGAAGCACAAACAGGAATCAAGATTGCTGGGGAAAATATCAATAGCCTCAGATATGCAGATGACACCACCCTTATGGCAGACAGTGAAGAAGAACTAAAGAGTCTCTTGAGAAAAGTGAAAGAGTAGAGTGAAAAAGTTGGCTTAAAACTCAACATTCAGAAAACTAAGATCATGGCATCTGGTCCCATCACTTCATGGCAAATAGATTTGGAAACTGGAAACAGTGGCTGACTTTATTTTTCTGGCATCCAAAATCACTGCAGATGATGATTTCAACCATGAAATTAAAAGATGCTTACTCCTTGTAAGGAAAGTTATGACCAACCTAGACAGCATATTAAAAAGCAGAGACATTACTTTGCCAACAAAGGTCCATCTAGTCAGGGCTATGGTTTTTCCAGTGGTCATGTATGGATGTGAGAGTTGAACTATAAAGATAGCTGAGTGCTGAAGAATTGATGCGCTTGAACTGTGGTGTTGGAGAAGACTCTTGAGAGTCCCTTGGACTGCAAGAAGATCCAACCAGTCCATCCTAAAGGGTATCGGTCCTGGGTGTTCTTTGGAAAGACTGATGTTGAAGCTGAAACTCCAATACTTGGGGCACCTCATGTGAAGAGCTGACTCATTTGAAAAGACACTGATGTTGGGAAAGATTGAGGGCAGGAGGAGAAGGGAATGACAGAGGATGAGATGGTTGAATGACATCACCGACTCTATGGACATGGGTTTGGGTGGACTCTTGGTGTTGGTGATGGACAGGGAGGCCTGGCACACTGTGGTCCATAGGGTCACAAAGAGTTGGACTCGACCGAGTGACTGAACTGAACTGAAAATCTATTTATCACATGATTGATGGTTTGTTGCCACTTTTTAATTATTACTAATAATGCTGCTACAAATATTCATTTACAAGTGTTTGTTTCATTTAAAATATATTTTCAAATATTTTGGAAGTACCTAAGAGTGGACATGCT
Organism: Bos javanicus; assembly: GCF_032452875.1. Taxonomy (NCBI): domain Eukaryota; kingdom Metazoa; phylum Chordata; class Mammalia; order Artiodactyla; family Bovidae; genus Bos; species Bos javanicus. The sequence goes on from NC_083882.1 coordinate 3,322,937, forward strand.
GAGTAATTCTATGTGCAACATTTTATGAATCAATTACCTTTTCCAATGGTTATCCCTTGCTTAAAATATTTGCAGCAAAATCTATTACATTTGCCCTTAAATAATTTTTATAAATGTTATTGGGTAGCGTTCTCAGCCTTAGAAGAATTGTGAGTCATGCAAAATAGAAATAAGCCATATGGGCTAAGCCCTCATGGAGTCATCAGACATGTCAGAATGAGAAAGCACAATTCCTGTTGAGTAAGTTTCATTCTACTCCCTCTATTATTAGACACTCGTACTGGTGATGTAGACCAGAATCTTCAAGACCACTTCCAAGTTAGCAAAAAGAGGATGGGATCTTGGTAAGCTAAAATGTTACCAAACTCTCTGGAGATTTAGTTCTTCTTTTCTTAAACTTTCCTCAATTTACTGTAAGTTTTTGAGGAGTATACAAAATTCCAAAAATTTTCATGGTATGGGGAGGGAGGTGGGAGGGGGGTTCAAGATGGGGAACACCTGTACACCTGTGGCAGATTCATGTTGATGTATGGCAAAACCAATACAATATTGTAAAGTAATTAGCCTACAATTAAAATAAATAAATTTATATTAAAATTTTTCAATCTAACAGTTTGTGCCAGTTGGACAATATCTGTTATTTTTATTAGTGAAACAGAAATCTGGAATTCCCTACAATGACATTTTCACTGATATCTACATTTTGTTCATATTTTTATTGCTTGTTATGAATCTATGATTATTTAAAAATAAAAGGTAAATAAATCAAAATGCTATATTTTCATATATTTTTATGAATTATTTAATGAACCAAGTATAATAAGATATAAAATACTAATAGTTGAGAAATAAATATTAGGTTAAAAGTACTTATTTTTGTATCATTACAGCAGACAAAATTTTAAACTACAATTATTTTTTCATAAAAATATTGGTAGAGAATATAGTAGCACAAATACTAATACATTGTTACAAGCTACTGTTAAAATAATGTGGATTTATTTTACTCTTTCCCAATATGAGGCATGAAATATATATATATATATATATATATATACACACACACACACACACACACACCATCTCTGAAGATGAAAATAAGAAAGTAGGTCATATGTTTCTATAATGTTAAAATAGGGAAGATAACTTCAACACAACAATTACTTCAGTTTCAGTATGTTTTTATTTTGTTTTCTAGTGAGACAGTGTTGTTTTCTATATTTTTATGTGAAATATTTAGACTGTAATTTCTTTTGGGTATACCCAAAAGAGGAAATGTTAGATCACATAACAGTTCTGTTTAATTTTTTGAGGAACCTCTACACTATGTTCCATAATGGCTGTAGTAATTTTCATACTCATCAGCACCATACCGGAGAGGGCAATGGCACCCCACTCTGGTACTCTTGCCTGGAAAATACCATGGATGGAGGAGCCTGGTAGGCTGCAGTCCATGGGGTCGCTAAGAGTCGGACATGACTGAGCGACTTCACTTTCACTTTTCACTTTCATGCATTGGAGAAGGAAATGGAAACCCACTCCAGTGTTCTTGCCTGGAGAATCCCAGGGACGGGGGAGCCTGTTGGGCTGCGGTCTATGAGGTTGCACAGAGTGGGACACGACTGAAGTGACTTAGAAGCAGCAGCAGCAGCAGCACCATACAAACATTATCTTTTCTCCACACTCTTAACTTGGAATTTAATGGAATTTATCTGTACAGAAAGTATACATTAAACTACATTAACTTTAATACAAAATGAATTAAAGTAAGAGCTCTACATCAGCAATATGAGACAGAGTTTTGTTTTTGTCATATTATTAATATTCATGTTATTTTTAAATTTCAGATTTGTTGAGATATAATTAACATAAAATTATAAGATGTGTAAAATGTACATTATGATCATTTGACATGATAATTAGTTCCATTTTTAATTGAGGAAACTCCATACTATTTTCCATTTTCAGTGTGCATTTTGAACAAGTCATAATAATTCCCTTTTCTCCACACCCTTACCAGCACTTGTTATCTCTTGTCATTTGATAATAGCCATTCTAACAGATGTGAGGTTTGTGCTTTTGATTTGCATTTCCCTGTTGTTTATTGATATTGAGCACCTTTTCATTTACCTGTTGGCCATTTAGATATTTTTTCCAGAAAGACATCTATTCAGTTTCTCTGCTCACTTTTAATCATTTTTTTTCCTTTTGCTATAGAATTGAAGGACTTATTGCTGTATTTTGGATATTAATCCCTTCAATTTATATGTAACTACAAAGAATCTTGAATGGTCAAAGAAATCTTGAGAAAGGAGAACAAAGTTGAAGAATATGTAGTTTGCTGCTGTTGGATGAAATATTCTATCAAAGTCTATAAACTTATTTCATCTAAAGTATAGTGTAATATTTGCTAATTGATTTTCTGTTTGGATGATCTATCCATTGTTGGAAGCAGTATTAATTAAGTCCCCTACTATTATTGTATTGCATTTATTAATTTGTTTTATATATGTAGGTTCTCCTTTGTTGGGTACATGCATCTTTACAAATGTAGCCTCTTGTTAGATTGACCTTTTTATTATTATATAATGACCTTCTTTGATTCTCAGTATAGCCTTGCTTAAATTCTTTTTCATTTGTTTTTTGAGTATAGCTCCCCCTGCTTTCTTTTGGCTTTCATTTACATGGAATTATCTTTTTACAATGCTTCATTTTAATCTATGTACCTCCTTAACATGAAGCAAGCATCTTGTAGGCAGTCTTGCTTTTTGTCCATTCAACCATTTGATCTTTTGATTGAAGAATTTAATCCATTTACATTTAAAGTAAGTACTGATAGATATAACCTTACTATTGCTATTTTTTAAATTGTTTACCCATTGTTTTGTAACTTCAGTGTTCTTTTCTCCTTCACATGCTGTTTTCTTTTATTATTTGATGATTTCCTATAGTAGTATGCTTGCATTCCTTTCTCTTTCTGTTTGTGTATCTACTGTAGAATTTTGCTTCGTGGGTAACATAAGACTTCCAAAAAACCTTATATTTATACCTCTCTATTTTAAGTTGGTATAAACTTAACTAGGAATAAATATTAAAGGTCTGCCTTTTACTCCCCCTCCCATTTTGTTTTTGATGTCACAATTTTTTATATTTTTACCTTGAGTTGAGTAACAAATTATTATAGTTACAATTATTAGTACTTTTATCTTTTGTATTCTTTATCAGGTAAATCATTTATCACCATTTCTTTGAGATCTATTTCTACAGTTTTATCATGTTCCTTTGTTTGAAACATGTTTCTCTGTTCCTTCATTTTCCTTAATTCTATGTTTGTTTCTACATTAGATATAAAACCACTTCTTTCAGTCTTGAAAGAATGGTCTCATATAGAAGATGAATACTATTTTTCAGCCCAGATCAAGCTCTTGATTCTTTCTCAATCTTTGTGATAGTTCAAGTTACCATCTTTGTTGAATAGTTCTCAATAGTTGAGGTTGTGCCGAGTCAAGTCAGTATCCCAAAGGAGCTTATCCCAGTCAGTACCTAGATTGCGAGACAGGAAGACAGCACCTAGATTGGAAGACACCTCCTAAGCAGGAAGTGATTTTAAAATATGCAGATACAATTCTTTCAGGGAAAGACTATCTACACTAAGCTCTGAAAGATAATTGGTTAAGAACTATTTCTTTGTTTGCTACAGGTCTTCAGAGCCAAGGAGTGGAAGTTCCTCTGGCTACCTGAGCCAGTCAATCAAAAAGTACATCCTCTGGGTGGCTAGTGTATAAGCTCGAGAGCCAGGCCTATGCAAAATCTCCTTCTAGGGAGAATCTACGTGCCTAGAATGGGTAAGAGGAAGAATACAAAACTATACCCATAGGCCTCCTGGTCTCAGGAGAGGATTACAGTCATATTCTAGGTGCTCTTGTTTAGTCACCTAGTCGTGTCTGACTGTGATCCCATGGACTACAGACTCCAGGCTTTCCTGTCCTTCACCATCTCCCAGAGCTTGCTCAAACTCTTGTCCATTGAGTTGGTGATGCCATCCAACCATCTAGTCCTCTGTCATCCCTTTCTCCTGTCCTCAGTCTTTCCCAGCATCAAGGCCTTTGCTAAAGAATTGGCTCTTCACATCAGGTGGCCAAAATATTGGAGCTTCAGCTTCAGCATCAATTGTTCAAATGAATATTCAGAATTGATTTCCTTTAGAATTGACTGGTTTAATCTCCTTGAAGTCCAAGGGACTCTACAACACCACCGTTCAAAAGCAGCAATTCTTTAGTGTGCAGCCTTCTTTATGATCCAGCTCTAATATCCATACATGACTACTGGGAAAACAACAGCTTTGACCATATGGACCTTTGTCAGTGATGCTTGCTTAATTAAAAGCTTGACTCTCAGTCAACAGTTTTTAAAGTATACAGAGAGGCCTCTTTCAGAGAAGACTGAGAGATTTCTGTCAGCTTTCTCTATGTTAAGCCATTGGAAAATAACCTGTTAATAATTACTTCCTTATTCTCAACAGTAAAGAAGAAAAAAAAAAAAAAACAAACAAAACTGAAAGCATTTCCTTTAAGATTAGGGACAACACAATGATATCCACCCTTACCAGTCTTATTCATTGTAGTTTAAGAGTTCCTACCATAGCAATGAGAAAAATAAATAAATAATAAAAATCTAAATTGGAAAAGTAGAAGTAAAACTGTCACTCTTTGCAGATACCATGACATTATACATAGAAAATCCTAAAGATGCTACCATAAAAATACTAGAGTTTGTCAATGATTTTGGTAATGGTACAGGATGCAAAATTAATGCATATATATTATTGCATTCCTATACACTAATAATAAAAGATCAGTAACAACTCCATTAAAGAAATAACTCCACTTACCACTGGATCAAAAAGAACAAAATAAGAATAAACTTACCCTAGGAGGCAAAAGATCTGTACATAGAAAACTGTAAAATACTGATGAAAGGAGAAAGAATCAAAGATAATACAAACATATGATATTCTTCTTGGATTGGGGGAATAAGTATTGTCAAAATGACTATATTACTCAAAATAATCTATGGATTCAGTGCAATCCTTATCAAATTCAATGCCATTCTTCCAGAACTAGAACAAAAATGTCTTAAAATTTGTAGAAAGACACAAAAGACACTGAATAGCCAAAGCAATCTTGAGAAAGAAAAAGACAGCTGGAGGCATCAGTCTTCCTGACTTCAGAGTACACTAAAAAGCTACACAGTCATCAAAACAGTATGGTTCTGGCATAAAAACCGAAATATAGATCAATAGAGCTAGATAGAAAGCCCAGAGATATACTTATGCACCTATGATCACCTAATCTATGATAAAGAATGAAAGAATACACAATGGTAAAAAGACAGTATCTTCAATAAATGGTACTGGGAGAACTGGACAGCTAAATGTAAAAGAATGAAATTAGAACATTCTCTAACACCATACACAAAAATTCACTGAAAATGAATTAAAGACATGAATATAAGACTGGATACTATAAAACTCTTAGAGGAAAATATAGTCAGAATAATCTCTAAAATAAAACTCTGAAAGATCTCTTTTGTTCCACCTCCTAGAGTAATGAAAATAAAAATAAACAAATGGGATGCAATTAAACTTTAAAGTTTTTGCACATAAACAAAACAAAAAGATAACCCCATAATGGTAGAAAATATCTGCAAATGAAGTGAATAACAAGGGATTAATCTCTGAAATATACAAACAGCTCATGCAGTTCAGTATCAAAAAAGCAAGCAACCCATATAACAATAGACAGAAGATCTAAATAACATTTCTCCAATGAAGACACACAGAAGGCCAAGAAGCATGAGAAAAGTTGTTCAACATCATTAATTATTGGATAAATCCAAATCAAAACTACAATGAGTATCACCTCATAATAAGCAGATTGGCCATCATCAAAAAATTAAAGAATATATGCTAGAGAGTTACACAGAATGTAAATTGGTAGAGCCACTAGGGAGAACAGTGTGGAAGTACCTTAAGCTCAGGTGACTCTAGTGGTAAAGAACATTCCTGCTAAAGCAGGAGGTGTAAGGGACATGGATTAAATCCCTGGGTCAGGAAGATGCCCTGAAGGAGGCCATGGCAATTCAAACTCACTCCAGTATTCTTTCCTGGAGAATCCCATGGACAAAGTATCCTTGCAGGCCCATGGGGTCACAAAGAGTTGGAAAATCCTCAGTGACCTAACATGCACACACAGGGATACTATATGAGAAAACAATACCACTCCTAGGCATATACCTGGAGAAAACCCTTATTTGTAAAGATACTTGTACTCTAATGTACATTCCAACACTATATACTGTAGCCAGGACTTAGAAGCAATCTAAATGTTTGTCAATGGAAGAATGGATGGGAAGATACTGTACAATGAAATATTGAACATTGAATGCATATTTAAAGAATATATTCGGCTTCCCAGGTAGTGCTAGTGGTAAAGAAATGGGAATACCAGACCTTACCTGTCTCCTGAGAAATCTGTATGCAGGTCAAGAAGCAATAGTTAGAACCAGACATAGAACAAAGGACTAATTCAAAATTGGGAGAGGAGTAGGCCAAGGTTAGATATTGTCACCCTGCTTATTTAACTTATATGCAGAGTACATCATGTGAAATCCCAGAATGGATGAAGCACAAGCTGGAATCAAGATTGCAGAGAGAAATATAAATAACCACAGATATGCAGATGACACCACCCTTATAGCATAAAGTGAAGAGAAACTAAAGAAACTCTTGATGAAAGTGAAAAAAGAGAGTGAAAAGTTGGCTTAAAACTCAACATTCAAAGCACTAAGACCATGGCTTCCTATCCTATCACTTCATGGCAAATAGATGGGGAAACAATAGAAAATGTGACAGACTGTATTTTCTTGGGCTCCACAATCACTGCTGATGGTAACTGCAGCCATGGAATTAAAGGACACGCTCCTTGGAAGAAAAACTATGACAAATTTATACAGCATATTAAAAAGCAGAGACATTACATTGCCAACAAACGTTCATATAGTCCAAACTTTGCTTTTTTCAGTAGTCATGTATGGATGTGACAGTTGGACCAGAAAGAAGAACTGATGCTTTTGAACTGTAGTGTTAGAGAAGACTCTTGAGAGAGTCCCTTGGACAACAAGGAATTCAAACCAGTCCAACCTAAAGGAAATTAACCCTGAATATTCATTAGAAGGACTGAAGCTGAGACTGAAGTACCATTACTTTGGCCACCTGATGCGGAGAGCTAACTCATCTGAAAAGACCCTGATGCTGGGAAAGATTGGGGGCAGGAGGAGAAGGGGATGACAGAGGATGAGATGGTTGGATGGCATCACCAACTCAATGGACATGGGTCTGAGTAAACTCTGGGAGATGGTGGAAGATGGGGAGGCCTGGCATGCTGCAGTTCATGGGGTTGCAAAGAGTTGGACACCACTGAACTACTGAACTACAAAATCGTAACCTAATGTCATAAAAAGTCCATATTTACATCCATTTTAACTTTGGCTGGAGGAACTATTTTCAGGTCTGAAAAAGTCAAGTGAATTGACTAACCCAATTTTGTGTGTGTTGTGGCATGGGGGAGGTGATTTCTAATGCAGATTAATTAAAATTATTAAATTTGTGGATGTCAAATACTCCCAAAATAAAATTCTTCTTTGAGAGCATGGTAAGGTAAATTTTGAGCTAATTTTTTTAATCACTTTTTCTCCCATTCCACCTTTCTGGCAGACATATTGTCTTATACATCCTTAAGAAGTTTGTGACTTTTTTTTTTTTGCGGAGGGAGGGAAGTGCTTTTATTTCCAAAAGCTGGAGAAAATATACGAAGAGAAAGGGATTTATAACATCAAAACATTATTCTCCAGAGTGGTAGAAAAGAATAGGACTGGAAAGCAGTGAGCAGCAAACTTAGAGACTTTCTAGATTTAAAAAATAATAATAATTCTGTTTTCAATAGGTACAAAAAAGTAACTGAACAATTATTGATGCATTTCCATTTCTAATTCAAAGAGATTAAAAACTACTCATTTATAAATTTCAGGTTTAATATTTCAAACTAAATTTTATGACATTTTAATGATCCACACAATAGAAATCCTTCTCATAGTGAAAGACATCCCTCTAATTATATCAGTCACAAATGTATTTTGTGACACATTTTTGTAGTTTGTTATAACAATTATTTTCTTCAATTAAGCTCTATATTAATAATTTGTGAAGCCCCAATCTACATTCATGAAATCTATTCTCTCACATATAAATTATTTTCCTGAATGAAAATGTCATTCACAACACAGCTATGAGTTTCTGCTTAAATCATGAGTAGAGTGAATGCATTAAAGGCCTAATAAATGTAAGAGCAGAAGCCAGGAAACCCCTAGAATAAAACAGGCAGAATACTCTTTGACATAAGTAGTAGCAAGAGTTTTTTTGTTTGTTTTTTTTTTTCTTTTTTGATCAGTGTAAGAAATTAAAGCAAAAATAAACAAATGAAATCTCACTAAACTTAAAAATATTTGCACAACCAAATACATCATTGAGAAAATAAGACAAATTATGAAATAGCAAAAAAAGAATTTGCAAATGATATATCAAATAAGGGATTAATATTCAAAGTACATAAATAGCTCCTACAATTCAATATAAAACAAACAAACAAAAAAAAGAAACATTAAAAATGGGCAAAAGTCCTGAATAGACATTTTTCCAAAGAAGATACATAGATGGTTATCAGGCAGGTGAAACTATACTAAATATTTCTAATTATTGGAGAAATTTAAATAAAAATCACCATTTGATTTTGCCTCACCCTTGCCTGAATGGCTATCATCAAAATATCTACAAATAACAAATGTTGATAAGGATATAGAGAAAAGAGACCCTTGTATACTATTGACTGGAATGTTAAGTGATGCATCCACTATGGAAAATACTACTGAGGATCCTCAAAATACTAAATATAGAACAAGGGTATGGCCCCAAAATTTCATTCCTGGGTGTATAACTAGAAAAGAAAAAAGAAAGAAACACTAATTAAAAAAGATGCATGCACTCCACCATTCATAGCAACATTATTTTAATAACCAGGATATGAAACAACCCCAGTGCCCTTCAACAGATGAATGGATAAGGATTGCAATATCTATATATCTATATCTACAGTGTCAGACTTTATTTTTTGGGCTCCAAAATTCCTGCAGATGGTGATTGCAGCCATGAAATTAAAAGATACTTACTCCTTGGAAGGAAAGTTATGACCAACCTGGATAGCATATTCAAAAGCAGGAACATTACTTTGCCAACAAAGGTCCGTCTAGTCAAGGCTATGGTTTTTCCAGTAGTCATGTATGGATGTGAGAGTTGAACTGCACAGAAAGCTGAGCACCGAAGTATATCTAGTTTAGACAGGTAACTCTGATACCTCTATCTATATATAGATATCTACAGTGAACTGATACCTCTATCTATCTATCTATCTATCTATCTACATATATATATATATAATGGAATATTCAGTTCAGTCGCTCAGTCATGTCTAACTCTTTGCAACCCCATGAATCGCAGCACGCCAGCCCTCCCTGTCCATCACCAACTCCCGGAGTTCACCCAGACTCACGTCCATCGAGTCAGTGATGCCATCCAGCCATCTCATCCTCTGTCGTCCTCTTCTCCTCCTGACCCCAATCCCTCCCAGCATCAGAGTCTTTTCCAATGAGTCAACTCTTCACACGAGGTGGCCAAAGTACTGGAGTTCAGCTTTAGCAACAGTCCTTCCAAAGAACACCCAGGGCTGATCTCCTTCAGAACGGACTGGTTGGATCTCTTTGCAGTCCAAGGGACTCTCAAGAGATTCTTATCAAAATACTGTTAAAATACGTACGTCATGTTCTCTAGTTTCAAAGATTTATGCTTTCTGTCCTTATCCATTTAAAAAAAAAATGGCTATTGAAAAAAATCTTTGGGGCTGAAATAGTAAGTTCAAATAATTTCAGATGTATCTTAAAAATGGTAGAGAAAGCAGGATACATCAATACTTGACCTGGCTCAAAAATTGGAAAAATTAATATGTAAGGAGAGCACCAAAGTCAGCTGTCTCTGCTCAGAAAGTGAATAGTCCCAGGCAGGTAACCAAACCATGCCTATTATACAGAGTGAAGTAAGCCAGAAGGAAAAACATAAATACAGTATTCTAACGCATATATATGGAATTTAGAAAGATGGTAACAATAACCCTGTGTATGAGACAACAAAAGAGACACTGATGTATAGAACAGTCTTATGGACTCTGTGGGAGAGGGAGAGGGTGGGAAGATTTGGGAGAATGACATTGTAACATGTAAAATATCATGTA